>NW_027326316.1:0-23270 GCF_048594095.1 Paramormyrops kingsleyae | reverse complement strand
ACTTGGAAATATCAACTAATTAAGCCAATGAACTGGTTTAGTGAATATTACTTGGATCGAATGATTCAATTTACATACAAAACTGAGGACACATAATTACAAACAATCACCAAGTAATGCACTACACGAAAAACTGCTATTTTAAAGTAATAGCACTGAATTGGTATTTTTTTGTAGAATTTATATAGATAATTGAAATAATAATTACAGGGCCAAAAAAACATTTTTTTCAGTGCAGCAGTCTACAAGCCGTCCTGTATTATCTTTATTTTCGTCTTGTTCTGTGTGTGTTCACAAGACGTTTTAGCCCTGCTGACATATGATCGTCAAACTCTTCTTGCCTTAAGAACAGCTAAAGAAACTTGGAAAACAAATCACTATTTTGATGAGCAGTCGTCCAGGCTTCCACCACACCTGGCGTCTGTACCGGCTTACCTGTGCTGCTCACCACGTACCTTTATACGGAGGAGATGCTCCAGAAAGTGGGGGAAGCGAGGAGGTGTTTTGGTAAAGCTAAGGATCCTCACACCGTCCGGCTGCGGGAATCCAGATCGCTTTTTTCCAAGTGGATTCCCAGTGATTTATCGATCATTGGGGTGTCGCTGGATCCAGCAGATGTTTCCCACTCTGTCGACCGGCGACTCATGCTCGCTTCCTGAGGAACTGAGTCGTTCATGGCGGAATCGGGTCCGACCCGGCGGCGTGAATCACGCCAACCTCCGATTGCTACGGCGGGCCTCTCCACTGGCTTATGAGGAACAGGCACTTCGTTTGGCTCTTTTAAACACTAGATCAATAGCGAACAAAACGTTTATTCTGAATTTCATGAAATCACGTAAGTTGGATTTCATTTTTCTTTCGGAGATGTGGGTGAAACCGGGTGAGTTGACTGCATTTACTGAACTTCTGCCCCCTGATTGTTTATTTTTAAACTCCCCTCGGACCTCAGGCCGTGGTGGTGGTTTAGCCACAGTTTTTAAATCGGACTATCACTGCAAATTACTACCTGCAGACTTCTTCTCCAGCTTTGAGCTTCAGAAGTTAATTTTAATTTTTCTGTTCTCTGTGCTCTGATTTATGATATCCACTTGGATATTCTTAATATTGTCAGAATAAGAGTTATATAAGACTTAATAACCTACCCATTGTCATAGCAGCTTGCTGTGTGTGTTTTTAAGCTGGTGTCTGGGGGGCGTGGCCTTGTATGTATAATGCCCGGACTGTTTTCCGTGTGAATGGCGTGTGGGCATGTCCTGCCTCGGGTTATTAGCAGATAATGAAGTGCAACAGAAATTCTGTGCCTCTCCTTGGTTTCACATGGATTACATAAACTGAAAATATTTATTTTTCATTTAAATCAAAAAGATTTTCGCGGAGACTGAGACGGCTGAAAGTGCACCCTGTTTATTTTCTTTATTTTACAAAAGCACAATGTTTTGTGGGTATTGTGAGTATACATGAATAAAAGTAGACCATTTACAGATTAAAATTATGTACTACACTTACGTGTATGATCAAACATGACGACGCATTTTAAGTTCTTTTCACGGTTACCAGAAAAAAATGCAAGTGTCCCCGCTGGCGGGTCCGCCGACTCCCAAGGGTTAATGGTAGAGGAGAGCAACTGCTCTGGAAAGGAAAAGTGTAGCCACATTATGGAGTGTCTTAGAGGACATTTGATGTTAGTTCAGCTTAAGATAAGGGAGAGAAGACAGAATCCTCCAAAGTTCTTAGAGCTGCTAGCTGAGATTCGAGCGGAAGAGGAATATGCGGCAGCCAGAGTCAAGATCAGTATGTACACCCACAGAGTCCTCGGCAACAAAGAGTTGAACGGTTGCCAGACAGAAATACTGACTTAAAGGCTGAGGTAAAGGAACTGAAGTCATTGTTTGCTGCTATGACCACAACACCAAGTCAAGAAGGGAATGATGATAGACGGACTGCTCCAGTGGTTTCAGCGCCCTCAACAGCAAGCTGTGAAAATGCAGAAGTGGCAGCGCTGAAGAAACAAATAAAAAGTCCAACAGAGGGGCCAAATTCTTGGATGCCCCGGCAAATGCACTAAGAATAGAGCCATCCAGGCCCGTTCAAACTAGACCAAAGGCATGCCAACCTACCAGGGGTTCTGGTGACAGCATCTGTTATCGGTGTGGTGAAGGTGGACACTTTGCTAACAAGTGCCAGAATGATGAAAATCGAAGCAAAGTTATTCAGAAACTCATTCAGTCTCTCAAGAGAGCTAAGGAGGGATCTGTATCCACTCGAGAAGACCCAAGTTCTGACAAAGTCTGCTTGAGTAATAAAAGTGCAGTGACGTCTATAGGAGGCCCAGGCATTCCCAAGGGTCTGATAGGTCCCACCACAGTAGTACACCTGCAAGTAAATGGTCAGCCACGTGATGTTGTCTTAGACAGTGGCTCACAGGTAACCATCATCTTTGAGGCATGGAATAAACAGCACTTGTCTGATGTCCCGATACATCCTGTCTCAGGACTGGCTATATGGGGGCTAAGTGAGACCAGATACCCCTATCTGGGTTATGTCATCGTAGATGTAGAGTTCCCTGAAAGTGTCACTGGATCCCCAGAGGCCCTTTCCGTCTTGGCATTGATATGTCCTGGACCCAGAATGCCTGATCAGATTCCGTTTATCCTAGGCACCAACGCCAGTCACTTCAAGCGGCTAGCCCATCTTTGCCAAGGGACAGCAGGAGTGGATATAGCTGAGACTCTGGGAATCAGAATGGAGGAACCAGGGCAAAGTATCACTTCAAAGACTGGTGAAGGAGATGAGGGTGTAGGATGTGTACAGTGGATGGGTCCTGGCCCACTCACCAGTGATCGTCGAGCATTGTGTTGTGTAAAGTTGGAAAAGCCACTAGGCAGGGAGGTGCTGATAGTGGATGCTTCAACCGTATACCCACTTCCAGCTGGAGTACTACTGCAGCGAATGATTGTGCCCAGTTCAGAGGTGGATGTGAACCATTTTCCTGTGTTGGTACATAATGAGTCAGTACGAGACATGGTTCTTCCTGTGGGAACTGTGATGGGCAATTTATGCTCTGCAAATCCTGTGATGCCTGTTGTGCAGCCTCAGTGTAAGACTGGGACTGAGGTCTCATCAGCGTTTGACACTAGTCATTGATTTTGGTGACTCGCCCATTCCAGAGCGCTGGAAATCCAGACTACAGGGTAAGCTGGCTGAGAGAGCCCATGTCT
Organism: Paramormyrops kingsleyae; assembly: GCF_048594095.1. Lineage (NCBI taxonomy): Eukaryota > Metazoa > Chordata > Actinopteri > Osteoglossiformes > Mormyridae > Paramormyrops > Paramormyrops kingsleyae. Next base: position 20,052 of record NW_027326316.1, on the reverse strand, counting down.
TTTCTCTTCATGAGTGGGATGTGGGACTTGCGAAAGGAGTAGAACATCACATCAGGCTATCTGACACAAAACTCTTTCGAGAGAGCGCCCGCGGATATCGAGAATGTACGTAGACAGGTTCGAGATCTTCTGAAAGCTGGCGTTATCAAAGAGTCTCGTAGCCCCTACGCCTCTCCAATAGTCATAGCCAGAATGAAGAATGGTAGTGTCAGAATGTGCATAGACTATAGAACACTAAATATTCGAACAGTGCCTGACAAATACACCACTCCTCGCATTGATGATGCGCTGGATTGCCTGACAGGGAGTCGGTGGTTTTCTGTGTTAGATCTGAGGTCAGGATATTATCAGATTGCTATGGCAGAATCTGACAAGAAAAAAACTGCCTTTATTGGCCCACTCGGGTTTTACCAATTTGAAAGAATGCCGCAGGGTATTATGGGAGCCCCAGCAACTTTCCAATGGCTGATGGAATGGACTGTGGGGGATATGAACCTGCTACAGATATTAGTTTACCTGGATGATCTGAGTTTTTGGGAAGACCCTGGAAGAACATGAAGAACGGCTTCTCAAAGTTGACCGACTTGACGAGGTTGGACTTAAACTCTCTCTGGACAAGTGCCAATTTTGCCGACCAAAGATTAAATATGTGGGGCACATAATATTGGTAGACGGCATTGCTATTGATCCAGAGAAAGTAAAGGCTGTCGCTCACTGGTCACGGCCTACTGAGCTATAATCTCTGAGATCATTTTTGGGGTTCCGTGGTTATTGTCGGAGGTTTGTGGCAAATTATTTTCCGACCTCTTACAGAGCTAACTAAAGGGTATGCACCTACACAGAAAGGCAAGAGGCCAGACCAGGAAAAGAATAAGGTCTACCTGAAAGAGTCAGAGCCATTTGGAGACCGGTGGGACCAGGATTGCACTGATGCCTTCCACCGCATCATTCAGTGCCTCACTAATGCGCCAGTCCTTGCATTTTCCGACCCCAACAAGCCTTACATATTGCACACAGATGTTAGCTTGAAAGGGCTAGGTGCTGTACTGTACAGTACCAAGAACATCCAGAAGGACTCAGGCCTGTGGCCTTTGCCAGCCGGAGAGTGAGTGCTACTGAACAGTGCTATCCTGTGCACCAGTTGGAATTTTTAGCACTAAAGTGGGCGGTGGTGGATAAATTCCACGATTACCTCTATGGGGCTAAATTCACTGTCCGAACGCACAATAACCCCCCTAACCTATGTGCTAACAACAGCCAAGCTAAACGCAACTGGACATCGGTGGTTGGCTGCCTTAGCCATGTATGATTTCAATGTCCAGTACCGACCTGGCAAAGCCAATGTGGATGCTGACCTGCTTTCCAGAAACATGGCAGAGGAGGCCGGGAGAGGAGAGTGGGAGGTACCTCAGATAGGGGTAAAATCCATCTGTCAGAGGGTCTGTGTTACGGAGTTGTCTGGGACACCGCCCCGATATGTGGATCAACTGGGAGCTTCTCCAGAGTGTATCCCTGACGTGTTCGCTTTCCCTACTCACATTTCCCTGGGTTCCCTGAGGCAGTTGTCCAAAGCTGAATTGGTAGCAACTCAACAGAAGGATGATGTCCTACAGAGGGTGACGAGAGCCATGCAGGAAGGAAAGTAGCCGGGTGACAAAGGAACTGCTCCTGAACTGATGTGGTTTAAGAGAGAAAAAGACCAGCTTGTGTTGCAAGATGGACTGTTGCAAAGGATGAGCAAAAGACCTTCTGGAGAACGGGTAACACAGCTGGTGCTGCTGACTGAGTTCTGAGAAGTCATCCTGCACTCCTTGCATGATGATATGGGGTATCTGGGAGTTGACCGAACCATAGATTTGTTACGTGGTAGGTTCTATTGGCCCAAGATGGCGATGGATGTGGAACAGCATGTTAAAGACTGTGGAAAATGTGTCATGCGGAAAACACCTTGCAAGAGGGCTGCACCTCTGCATCAGATTGTAAGTAGTGGCCCAATGGTCCTGATTTGCATGGATTTTCTCTCCATGGAACCAGATTCAAAGGGAATCAGTGATGTATTGGTCATGACTGATCATTTTATACGGTACGCCCAGGCGTTTCCTACGAGGAATCAAAAAGCACTCACCGTGGCTAAAGTCCTTGTGGAAAAATACTTTGTGCATTATGGTCTGCCAAGCCGAATACATTCCGACCAAGGGAGACACTTTGAAAGTCGGGTTATTAGAGAGCTCCTGATGATATTGGGGGTACGGAAATCCCGAACCACTCCCTATCATCCTCAAGGGGATCCTCAACCTGAGAGATTTAACCACACATTATGGTAGCAACATTGGGGCTTGACAAGAGACGGTCATGGAGTCAGCATGTTCCCTATGTCATCCATGCCTACAACGGTACAAGATGTGACGCCACCGGATACTCGCCGTATCTGTTGATGTTCGGCAGAGAAGCTTGGCTGCCAGTGGACCTTTGTTTTGGTACCTCACCGGATGGAACAGGAGACAAACAACATTGCCAGTATGTAGAAAAGTTGAGAGAAGATCTGCAGAAAGCCTATGAGCTTGCACACAAATCCGCAGACAAAGCACATCAAAGAAACAAAAGACACTATGACAAGAAAGTGTGTTTCCAGACTACTGACACTGGTGACAGAGTGCTCGTCAGGAATCTGGGGCTGTGAGGTAAACACAAACTTGAAAGTCGCTGGAGGTCTTTGCCATATATCGTAGTGGGGAAATTACCTAACTTGCCTGTGTACAGAGTGAAGCCTGAAGATGGGAGAGGTGTCATAAAGACGATGCACCGAAATCATCTCATACCTATCAGTCAGTCTATGAGAATGCCAGAGACTGAAGGTCGGGAACAGTCACCTGTGAGACCGAAAACAAGGTTACAGATGAGAACAACAGTCAGACCCAGAAGAAAGGCACAAAGTGTACCGGATGGGGAACTAGATGATACTGATTCATCTTCAGACAGGGACTACGGAAGGACTCTTAGATCCTACAGGGAGAACCTGCATAAACTCTTACCTAGGAGGACCTATGGGGAACCGCAGGCTGTGGGGGTCCATGATGAGGAGCGTGAACCGTCAGTCCCTGAGCAAAGTGAGGAGGAAGAGGTAGTCTCTAGTCTCAATAAGGAGGTATGTTCACTGTGTGAAGAATCTGAGGACGTTCTAAAACTTAGGACACATTGGTTACACTAATTTTCCAGATTCTTCTGGTATACCATGAGAACATATATACAATGGTAGCTATACCTATCTATTTATTTAAATTTATATGTGTTCAAGTGCAAAGGGGTAAAATAGGTGATACTCCGTGAACATGGTTATAAGGGTGGCACACAAAACACTAAGGTTGTCTAAGGACACATACAAACATAACCTATCTGTATATTGAGACTAGTAGTCGTGGGTAAATCAACATACAGGGTATACAAAAGCCAAACTTAAATGAAATTTCCTTTAGGGTGTTCGTCTGTTGGGTGAGTGATATGTGAGGCAGAATGTATGGGGAGGGGGTTGTGTGCCAAGTCGAGGGACCCCTGTCCATTAGGTCCACTCTGCTTGTCTGTAGGTCCCTAAATCTTTGGGCAATAAAAGTTGGAGTGCTGGCCTCCCTTGTTATCTGTGTGTGTGTTTAGGTGTGTAACCCCCCTTTGGTGCCTCTCGTACCAGGCTCGGCCTTGTCTCAGGCCACCTGGAATTTAGGCCCTGTGATATGTGCATGTATGATCCTACACTAGTAATGCAAAGGAGAATGGACCCAACCTGGGTGTCTATTGTCTTACAGTATGTAGTCTGGGAGTTGACTGAATGGTGGGGTGGGTGTAGTTTTTCCCTCTGTGGTGGGGTCTGGTTGGCTGCCCCGGGCTCTATGGTGCCCGGTGGTGCCACTGCTCTGGGCCCCGGACTGGATGGGCCTGGGCCCCCCCGTCCTGGGTCGGGCCTGGAACGGGGGTGCTTATGGGGGTCAGCAGGGGAGCTGGCTCCAGAGGGGGAGTACTTTGCCCCCCCCCCCCGATCTTTTGCTCCCCATCCATAAATGCTTCCCTCCTCCCGCTCCGTCACCCCAATACACATGTAGGGCTTTGAGGTGCAGGTGCATCGCTGGGATGCAGGGGAGGTATTCCTCCTCTGTCCCCCCATGACCACCTGTGTCTCAATCACACATCACAACTTAGACACTCTCATTACTTACTCTCTCATGACACATACATTTAGGGCCTTGGGGATGGGCACACGGAATGGCATCCAGAGGGCGGTCTGTTCATTCAGCCTTACCTCTGGTGCCAGTGCCCGCTTCTGAATTTTAAGTTGCACATAGACACTGAGGGTTCTGGGGAGGGGCCGAGCTGACACCAGCTGCTGATTGGCAGAGGGTGGTTAGCACCATGCCCTTCCCCTGTTTTAAAGCACTTTAGAACACGCGCTAACACCACATCTGAGCGGGCAGAGGGAAGCATGGTCTTTTTACACCCCCGTTCTCTGTTTGCCATCTGGAGCCGGGGGCTGAGAAGAGCTGGCCATCCGGTCGGGGTCTGGGCTGGTGGGCTTCTCGGCTGCTGCGGGGTCCAGGGTGGTCTTCTTGTGCCCACGCCAGAGGAAAAAAGGGATCCATCTCCGGGGTCTGGTGGCGGATTGCCCCTCTGGGGGGGGTGGTGCCTGGATCTCGGAGTATAGAGTATATATGGGGAGTGTGAGTGTGTGTACGGCGTTCATTTCTGTGTGTCTTCATGTTGGGTGAATGGGTGAATATTTGTTTATGTGTGCATGAGGGTGGGAATGTATGCTTGTGTATGTGTATGCCTGTTTGTCTATACGCATGTGTCAGGTTGGGTCTTAGACTCCACCTGAAATAACATCTCAGGCTCTATTGCCCCCCGCCACACTCCCTGCTGGTGGATGAGGCCCCCGGCTGCTGATGTGTTGGTGGTTCTCGATGTCTGGGGCTGGATGCTCTGGTGTGTGCTGGCTCACTCTCGGCGGTTGCCTGGCGGGGCCTGGTCCTTCCGGCTTTGTCGGGCCCCGGCTGGGGGGTGGGGGGGCCCTTGGACCTCTGGGCCTGGGGTCCAGTCTGCCCTGGTGTGGCTGGCCGCTGACGGAGCCTGCGTGCTCGCCGCCAGGGCCCCCAGGGGCTCCTGTGATGTGGCTGCCGGATGGCCCCCCTCCGGAGCGCTCCTCTGCCCTTTTCTGGGTGGGGGCTGCAATTGTCCCTGCGGTGGTCCTCCTGGGGTTCCCGTGCCCTGGGGGGCCTCTGGATGTCTGGGGCCCGGGTCTCCTCCGTGTCGGCTTCATGTCTTGGGTGGGCGGGGCTGTGGCTCCCCACACACACTACTAGACATTTACATGGAGAAACCTTATGAACACCAGCGCGCTCACGGACATGTGCTCACGGACACACACTGTCTTCATCGGCTGTTGCTTCTGGGCATGTGTTGTAATGCTGGTTGTGTGTGCTGTTCAGCAACATTTAACGTTTGATGATCGTTGTGATTAGTACAGATGTTGTATGTTGTCTTTCTCTTTTCAGCAGACATGGAAGCAGATTATCTGTTTTGTTTTTTCTTTTCTACTTCTTTTTCCTCTCTCTCCCTCTCTCTCTTAACCCCCTTCTTCTCCTTTGTTTCACCCCCCTCTTGTTCTTTTGAGGAAGTAAATAAAAATATAAAATAAAAAAAAATAATAATTAAATAAAAAATACAAATAAAGTAGTCCTCTGCAGAGGGGGAGTGGAGGAGGGAATATATAAAAAAAAAGTAATGCAAAGTTGACCAATTCTGTAAATACTAAAAAAATAAGTGTTCATGTACTGTATTGATCTGTGCTTAATGTTATTTATAATATTCTTTGGTATTATTGTACGAATATAATTGAAATGTATGAGACGGGAGTATGCATCCGAGGGTGGAAGAAAGTAGGAAGAAAAGAGCGAGGGAGGGGCGAAAAAAAATGAGAGTTAACGGTGAAGTACACGGAGAGTGTATTTGCTAAAACCACCTGTATAAGTATGCAAAAAAAGTGACTTGATGGGTAGGAAAGTTTGTCGGTGGTTAAGTGTAACTTCGGACTGAAGTTAACGGCTGGGGACCCTGGCAAAAGTTAAGGGAGGTAGCGCACAGTGGCTAAAGGTGCCTATGGTGGACGGAGCTGAAGTGTTAGCGGACAGCTAACAGTGCGAACGCCGCGCCAGTGACCCGGAGGACACCGGATTCGCTGGACTGTTGCACTGGACTCACCTAACATCGCGACGGACGGGTGCAGATGGAGTCTCCTCATCTTCATCGTACAGAATTTCCACGCTTGTGATTCAGTGATATCCCGAAGGTTCAGGTACCTGGTTATTTTCCATCTGTTGGAAGCCGCCATTTGGCTAGGCTACAGCGGACACGAGCGGCGTACAGGCCTGCGACGGTGAACATTTGGGGTTTATTAAATTAATGCCGGCTTTAGGTTATTTGAATTAATAAGTTTAAGGGTTACTGAATATTGATGTATGTGTATGGGAACCAATAGTGCAAATTTAAATTAAGGTAATGATATGGGAATAATTCAAAACTGGAAAAGTGCATTTAAGTTGTTAATGTACACTCACCTAAAGGATTATTAGGAACACCTGTTCAATTTCTCATTAATGCAATTATCTAATCAACCAATCACATGGCAGTTGCTTCAATGCATTTAGGGGTGTGGTCCTGGTCAAGACAATCTCCTGAACTCCAAACTGAATGTCAGAATGGGAAAGAAAGGTGATTTAAGCAATTTTGAGCGTGGCATGGTTGTTGGTGCCAGACGGGCCGGTCGGAGTATTTCACAATCTGCTCAGTACCCTGGGATTTTCACACACAACCATTTCTAGGGTTTACAAAGAATGGTGTGCAAAGGGAAAAACATCCAGTATGTGGCAGTCCTGTGGGCGAAAATGCGTTGTTGATGCTAGAGGTCAGAGGAGAATGGGCCGACTGATTCAAGCTGATAGAAGAGCAACTTTGACTGAAATAACCACTGGTTACAACCGAGGTATGCAGCAAAGCATTTGTGAAGCCACAACACGCACAACCTTGAGGCGGATGGGCTACAACAGCAGAAGACCCCACCGGGTACCACTCATCTCCACTACAAATAGGAAAAAGAGGCTACAATTTGCACGAGCTCACCAAAATTGGACAGTTGAAGATTGGAAAAATGTTGCCTGGTCTGATGAGTCTCGATTTCTGTTGAGACATTCAAATGGTAGAGTCAGAATTTGGCGTAAACAGAATGAGAACATGGATCCATCATGCCTTGTTACCACTGTGCAGGCTGGTGGTGGTGGTGTAATGGTGTTGGGGATGTTTTCTTGGCACACTTTAGGCCCCTTAGTGCCAATTGGGCATCGTTTATAAGCCACGGCCTACCTGAGCATTGTTTCTGACCATGTCCATCCCTTTATGACCACCATGTACCCATCCTCTGATGGCTACTTCCAGCAGGATAATGCACCATGTCACAAAGCTCGAATCATTTCAAATTGGTTTCTTGAACATGACAATGAGTTCACTGTACTAAAATGGCCCCCACAGTCACCAGATCTCAACCCAATAGAGCATCTTTGGGATGTGGTGGAACGGGAGCTTCGTGCCCTGGATGTGCATCCCACAAATCTCCATCAACTGCAAGATGCTATCCTATCAATATGGGCCAACATTTCTAAAGAATGCTTTCAGCACCATGTTGAATCAATGCCACGTAGGATTAAGGCAGTTCTGAAGGCGAAAGGGGGTCAAACACCGTATTAGTATGGTGTTCCTAATAATCCTTTAGGTGAGTGTATATCTTCCGCAGAAATATTGGTACCATTGAAATACTTACTACCAGCATGCAAAGTGTAACACAATAATGCATATACTCACATATTCATAGAAATGCACACACAAAAATATAAAACAACAATTTTAGTATTTACTTTGAATGAAACTTAATCATATACACTCACCTAAAGGATTATTAGGAACACCATACTAATACGGTGTTTGACCCCCTTTCGCCTTCAGAACTGCCTTAATTCTACGTGGCATTGATTCAGCAAGGTGCTGAAAGCATTCTTTAGAAATGTTGGCCCATATTGATAGGATAGCATCTTGCAGTTGATGGAGATTTGTGGGATGCACATCCAGGGCACGAAGCTCCCGTTCCACCACATCCCAAAGATGCTCTATTGGGTTGAGATCTGGTGACTGTGGGGGCCATTGTAGTACAGTGAACTCATTGTCATGTTCAAGAAACCAATTTTAAATGATTCGAGCTTTGTGACATGGTGCATTATCCTGCTGGAAGTAGCCATCAGAGGATGGGTACATGGTGGTCATAAAGGGATGGACATGGTCAGAAACAATGCTCAGGTAGGCCGTGGCATTTAAACGATGCCCAATTGGCACTAAGGGGCCTAAAGTGTGCCAAGAAAACATCCACCACACCATTACACCACCACCACCAGCCTGCACAGTGGTAACAAGGCATGATGGATCCATGTTCTCATTCTGTTTACGCCAAATTCTGACTCTACCATTTGAATGTCTCAACAGAAATCGAGACTCATCAGACCAGGCAACATTTTTCCAATCTTCAACTGTCCAATTTTGGTGAGCTCGTGCAAATTGTAGCCTCTTTTTCCTATTTGTAGTGGAGATGAGTGGTACCCGGTGGGGTCTTCTGCTGTTGTAGCCCATCCGCCTCAAGGTTGTGCGTGTTGTGGCTTCACAAATGCTTTGCTGCATACCTCGGTTGTAACCAGTGGTTATTTCAGTCAAAGTTGCTCTTCTATCAGCTTGAATCAGTCGGCCCATTCTCCTCTGACCTCTAGCATCAACAAGGCATTTTCGCCCACAGGACTGCCGCATACTGGATGTTTTTCCCTTTGCACACCATTCTTTGTAAACCCTAGAAATGGTTGTGCGTGAAAATCCCAGTAACTGAGCAGATTGTGAAATACTCAGACTGGCCTGTCTGGCACCAACAACCATGCCACGCTCAAAATTGCTTAAATCACCTTTCTTTCCCATTCTGACATTCAGTTTGGAGTTCAGGAGATTGTCTTGACCAGGACCACACCCCTAAATGCATTGAAGCAACTGCCATGTGATTGGTTGATTAGATAATTGCATTAATGAGAAATTGAACAGGTGTTCCTAATAATCCTTTAGGTGAGTGTACATAACCGGTATGTACCGGACCGAAACAAAACGCGAATTTCGGTGCCACTTAGATGCCTGAACTGTCGATTGAAATATTTGTTCTCTGGGGCTATGATGACACAGTTGTAATAAGCATAAGATTCATCAACACACACGTGATATCATCAGGAAATGAGACCATCCGAGATGCGCGTGAATGCAGCAACTAACGTTAGACTTGCTCTGACGGCAGCAGGTGGTCTACCGCTATCTTAGCTTGCTAAATTAAACAACTTTTGTTAAAATGCCTAAAACTAAACGGTCGAAAGTGTGTCTATATTCCACAAGAAAGGATTCCAACACCGCGGCGTGCAGCAAATGTTTTACAGCAGTTGCGTGTAAAGGGGGAAACACGTCAAATCTAATGAAACATTTGAGGGTACACGGAATAAACTTAAAAGCAGAGGGATGCACCGTGCTTGACAGCTTGCGGACAACAGCTGGCACGATCGGTGTGGATAACCCCAGCCCCAGTCATACCAACCATAGCAGAAAGGAGTCCACCGATTATGATGATGACAGCAACCTTTCCGCAGGTTAGTAGTAGGCTAATGTAATGTTAAATTAACATTACATAGGTGGCTTATGTTTTGTTGTTGTTTTTTGTATTTACATATATATTCATATATACTTTAAACTTTTAATATATTGTTCAATTTTAAGCATTCAATTTTTTGTTCAATAAAAATGTATTCTTGAGTCATCCACCATCATTTTGTGGCTTTTGTAAAGTATCGGTTCAGGCACCGTTTTGGCACTGGTACCATTTTAAAAGTATCGATTTGGCACCGGTATCGAAAAAACCCCAAACGATACCCAACCCTACTTCATGGTGGTGTACAGAACTATGAAAATTGTGTCGCTGTCCAAATATACTGAAAAACAAATGATTTTCAGTATTGTTTATATATTTTTGGCTTTGGTATCATATGTGAGCTTTTGTGATCTCCAAAAACATTCCTGTTTAATTGTTCAAGTCAACTCACATATAACCAAACTGGCGAATGTCATATTCATGAACCTGGAGGGACAACTGTTATGCTGCTTAAAATATGGCTGCTGTCCTTGATTCTTAGTAATTTGGCTATATTTATATATAAGGATGAAATGGCATAAATGCTGGGGGCACTTCTTGGAAGAAAAGAATAAGGTGCCTCTTTATGCAAGCATATGTGCCTTTCATGATATATTCATTACAAAAGGAATGGAGGAGGCTGTGGGGGAGGGGCCAAAAATCAGCTTCAGGAAGAAAACAAAGATATACACTAGGGTGTAAGCTGACTGCATGCTGAGGCAGACAGAAACAAAGGACACTGAGACTGCATGGCTGTGTTATCCATTTCATTTGAATGAACAGGAGAGGGAGCAATGAGAGAGAAAGCATGAAACAGAATAGAAGGTGATGGGAGGGCTTATGCGTGTGGATGAAGGAGGGGCGACAGCAGAAAGAGAAGAGGAGGGGGCAGCTGCTTTGGAGTATGAAGGGGGGAGAGAGGGGGAGAGAGGGAGAGAGAGGCAGTGTTGACTGCTGTATTGGGAGGACACATCCTAATGCGACACAGCTACAGCTTTACCATCTCATACAGAGGGAGCAAGTCAACAAGAGAGTAAGGAGAGGGAAAGAAAAACACTGATCAATAGAAGAAATCACAGAAGCCTGTTTAGTCTATAAAAAACACTCCATGTGGTCCCCTTTATTCCAGGATCTCCATGAGAACAGCATCATCACCCTGCCCCCTGCGCATGATTGTCACTCAACACGCCTTGTGTATTCTTCCTCGCCCAGGATTCAAAAGCTGCACTGTGGCCATTGTTCTGCTTTCATCTGCTGTATAAGGTCAGTGGATATACTGTAAAATCATTTTGCTTAAGATTTATCTTTCCGAATGACCATCGTTTGTGATATAAAGATTATAGCTATGGTTGAATTTGGTAATGCAGGCTGGGAGACATATGTGTCTGTGTGTGTGGGTGGGGGGGGGGGGGTTGGCTGCTTAAGGTGGCACTGCATTATCGCTCATGATTTAATTTTCTTTTAATGGTAAGATTTATGCATTTAATGCACATGATAAACATTGGTAAAATTCTGTTACCCTTGATTAGTTTTTACCCAGATCTATTTGAAACCACCTGCTCCTACTGCCTATTTAAAGGTGACACGCACCTCATATTCACTATAATGTTCCGCAGTTCTGGAGCACACCCCATGGAGAGCTATCATGCTCAGGTTTCTTATCCGTCCTTAGCTTGCATTGAAATATCAAGAGATTCAAATAAAAGGATATTATGAGTTCCTTTTAGACCTTGTGCAGTCTCATTTTTGGCTGCTGTTTCTCCTTACAACACTGAACTGATTGGCACTTTAGGAGCACCATGGTTCTGGTCAAATAGTGGAGCTAGCTGCCCTCCCCCTCTCTCATCTCTTCTTATCTTGCTTTGCAAGTGAGGGATGATGGCTGACACTATGACAAATATCGGATGTCTTTTCCTGACGCAGTGGGTTTATACATTTTGATACTGTATAGCTGAAAAAAGATTTCATATATATCAAGATACTCTCATGACAAGATACTTATTTTATTGAAAGCAAAGCTGTTGGTATTTGATTTATTGTGCTTTTAGTGTGGTGATTATATTTTATATAATTTTATGGCACTTCTCACTGTAGCGGATACCATAAGGCTATGAAGTGCTTTGGTGACTTATCTTTGTAGTGGAGACTGTTGAACTATTTCAGAAGATCCCTGTAGATACTAATATGAAATGCAGTAATCACTGCAAAGAACAAAGCTTGCTTTAGATCAAATTTACCTTTAGCGTTGAAAGTGTTTCTTCTTGCTTTGCTGTGATATTTTGTAATCTTAATATTTTAATGTTAATGTTTACTTTTCTTGCACTTACCTTTTTTCTTTGTTTTGCCAAATGTTTCATTTTGTTTCCCTTCTAAAGAGAACTGAATTGTTTTGATGTTGCTTCACTTTGACTTTTACTTTGAAATTACTGTAAAGTAAGACAGAACATGCTTTCGTTGTAATGTGTGCCATTGTACCTGCTGTTATACAAAGGCATCAGGTTATTTAAATTTGTGGAAACAAAACATTTTTATGAATCCCCTATTCTGTGACTGCAAAGTTATTAGGTAGAATTGAATTTGTATGGCAAATTTAAACCTAGTCAACTATAGGCCTACTTGCCTATTTGGCCTCTATTTTATATAGATAAATTGAGTATTATCCAGTCAACATGTTTGACACAAGGTTTAAATTAGAATTACACATCCCTTATTATGACATTTTGTAGTCTCTTAAAGGATCATTCCATGTCATTTCATCAGATGCCTCTGACCTGACCAACTCAGGGGGATATACTTCCCAATAGGAAATGTACAAAATGTCAGGTCCCTATTGTCATTAGTTTTCTCAAAAATAAAAAAATAAGGGACGGGGTGGAGGTGTTTTTAGGCCTTTTTCTACCATTGTGTATTGAAGAACCATTTTTAATGAAATAAGTGCTGTTGGTGATAGTTTCTCTAAAAATTTCATATTAGCTCAATGTCTGTTAGCATCACAGTGAATCATTCACTGAATATCAATATACATGTATTTTCAAACATCAGATGTTTGCTAAGGTGATTCATGGTTTAATATCTTGGAAATGGACTAATGAAATTGTGCATTTTTGTCCATTTTGGAGCTTCGATATATCTGTAAGTAATCCTGTGATTGGGCCTATCTTTCACAATGTATTTTACCATGATAGAGGAATCACTGTGTAAAATTTAAGCCCTCTATCCTGAAAATATTGATTTTTCAAAAGTGTTTGAATATTCACTCAGAGACCATTGAGCAGGAACACAGAAGTAATTCAAAAAATCATGTTGAGGAAAATGAGAGAGAACACCATCGCAAATTCTGGATATAATATTAACAGAAACTTGTTCTTCCCACAAAAGAAATTTGGATGTGGTACATGATGTCATACTTGGGGAATATCACACTAAGGATAATGAATTTTCTTTTTTTTGTTTAATATTTATAAAAGCATTACTTTGATTATTGACTATTTCAGACAATATATTGTATCTTGTACACGTGAAGCTGTATATAAAACAGGGGTGGGCAATCTTATCCACAAAGGGCCGGTGTGTATGCAGGTTTTTGGGATAACCTTTAGGTCAGCTGTTCAAACCCAGGTGTGAGGACTCTTCAGCCAATCAGTCCTCTAATTAGTGACCTAATTAGGGAGTTGCAGCGAAAACCCACATACACACTGGCCCTTTGCGGATAAGATTGCCCACCCCTAGGATGACCACCTAATCCATGTCAGGAGGAACACTATGAGCTACAACAGGATTTGTAAACTACCATTTCATACATTTCAATTAAAAGGACCAGGATTTCACTTATGCTGATTGGTCAGTCTCCTATAATCATGCATATGTGTCAGTAATGTTAATGCGAAACAGCTGGATGAGTCTTTCAATCTAGGAACTAACCAAACATTTTAGCAGAGCACAGAACCCATTCAGCTTTAAAGTACTTTGTAAAAGCTGAAGTAGCTCATAGTATCCCTCCTGACATGGATTAGGTGGTTACCCTACCCACCCCTGATATAAAATATCAGTACCCTACCTTTAAAATTGTGGTTTCTACAGTGTGGTCAGTTTTTTGGGAAATTCGGGCACTCAGTATTCTATGTTAAACTTGAACTGCATTTCTGAGAGTCCATATACAGTATATTCATAAGTTTCTATACCAGATACCCTATAAAATTTTAAGGACCTAGCTTAAGTCTAGATGTTGCATTTGAAAAATGGGCCCTCAGTACACGACACTAGAAAGGTCTAAAAACATTCCCACCGTCATCTTTTAATTAATTAATAAATGTATTTATTTATTATTATTACTTATGGCACAGGTCCGAAAAAGAGATGACAATCTATTGGTGGCTCACAAGAGAAAAGGGGTTTATTAGGGAACTGAACACTGGAGAAGACCCAAAATAAAGGATCACAAGGGATCAAAAACAACCTGGGAGAAATCAGAATACAGTAAAGAAACTACAGACACTCCTCTATTTACGAATGAGATACATTCCAAACAGCCGTTCGTAATTTGAAATGTTCGTAGGTCGTTATTCAACATCATTTTAAGGGTATATGCAAGTACAAACAACTAGGATGCTGGGAGTACGCACGTTATGCTGCTGCGTGGTGGGTGTAGCAGCCAGAAATCGTACTAGGCAGAATTGGAGCGCATAAAAAAAAATTGATGTTGCTGACAGGAAATGGGAGCCCGATGAACATAATTTGGAGTCCTCTTCGTTTCTATGTCTGAAAGTTCGTAAGTTGAAAGTTCGTAAGTAGAGGAGCGTCTGTACTAAGTAACACAACAAAGGAACTGGGCTAGATGGGGAGCAAGACTAGAAAACCAAGCAGAGAACATAAGCACACAGAGTAACTTCTCACAATGACTGACTAAAGAGAAAAACAAAAGCAAGCACTTAAATACACAGGAACAGTGAACAGGCGCGACTAATAATCAATTAACCAAAACAAAAAGGACTCAGGACAACAAGGAACAGGTGGGGTAGATTACACTTAAGCAAGCATTAAACTAAGGAACCTTAAACCAAAACTACAAACAAAGAGGCATGTCACACAGGGCTGAATAAACCTAGACAAAAACTAAAATCACACAGGACAAAAACAGGGCAAACCAAACAGAGAACCAAAATAACTACAAACATTAGGAACAAAACATCAATAATTAAACAGAACAGGGGGGTATTCCAGAAAGCTTGGTTAACTTACCATTTGGTAAATCTTAACCTCTGGGTTGATATACCCCAAACCCGCATACCATGAGTATGTCGGTTCCAAAACACCTGAGAAGAGTAAGTTCAGTCAACCTCCTATTGCTTACCCAGAGTTAATGCGCGTGCACCGTGCATACATAAAGACGTTTTCAATTGATCGCCGATTTCACGAGTCAGAATGGAAAATCAAAGTGAAAAAAAGAGAGCGGCATACTTCACAGAGGCGGAGTTGGAAGTTTTAATGCACGCATATGAGGAATTCAAGCCAATAATAATGAAAAAAAGCAATACGGCTGCATCGGCTAAAGAAAGAGTTGGCTTGGCAAAAAATAAAGGACAGAGTAAATGCGTGTGTATTAAATTGCAAATTTGACATCGCCTCCCCTTTTATTATAATGCAAAATAATTAAACACATAACCCTTCCGCATCCTTTTTACTGTTAAATCACTATGAAAGCATTTACTTTTCCTGCCATTCATTTCTTTAGGTTAAAATAACAATGTGTATCGACTAGCAATATATGGTTTCTTATTTAATAAGGTGTAATCCTTCTGGAGACAGAAGAACTTTGAGTCAAAGTCAAAATGAAACACAAAAACATTCTGCAAAAAGGTAATTGATTACACGATCACTTAACTATTTATTAAACACGATTTAGTATATTCTTTCTGTCATGTAGCTAATAGAAAAAAGGCTGAAGCCCGTCTAACTGGCGGGAGCCCACCACCACCTCCCCTCACCCCATCTGAGGGCAACCAGTGGTAACCAGCATTGTACTGTCCTGTAATGATTACCTATAGTTAGTGGAAAAAAGTAATGAGTTTGATGATTTTAACAAGGCAAAAAATTAAGGATACAAAATCAAGTTACCTGCACATTGATACTATGAATAGATTTCCTCCGCTATCTCGCTGTACTTGTATAGTGACAATAAAGACATCTATCTATCTATCTATCTATCTATCTATCTATCTATCTATCTATCTATTAACATAGTCTCCCTCATTTATTGAAGGAGCTTTAATAGGAATGTAGGTGTTACGATCGCGGGCAACGGAGCAGGAAAACAGGCGATCGGAGCCAGGAAGTCGGGTACCAATGGGGGTTTATTGGTAGAACAGGACAGGGGACGTACGATGAGCAACATCAATGGTGAGTCTGGGGTACGGAGACGGAGACACGGACTAAATACACCAGACCAGGCAGACAAAACAGGAAACAGCAGGGCACAATCAGGAAACCACACGTGGAGAATGAGGGGGCGTGGCACACACTAGGAGCGGACGGAGCATGACGTAACAGAAGGTGCCATCAATGCACCCAATTATGAATGAATGAATGAATGCCTTTTATTGTCACTATACATGTATTACATGTATTCCAAATTACATTTGGAAACCCTGAAATAGAAAGTCATATAGGGAAGTATCAAGTGTGTGTGTGTGCAGGATGAATACATGTAGACTATAGATATAAATAGTATGACTATATATTAAATATGCATCATAGATTTTACTACAAAGGACAAACCTACCACTCTGTGGAATTCCTCTTTAATAACACGCAGAGCTTTATGGACAGGGAACTGTATAAACGTGTGTAAGAAGCGTTAAGTACCAGACATACTGTGCGAACGGCTCTACACACAGTTGCCTTTCCTATATGCTCTGCGTCGCCCATATTGTACAAAAAATGCCCTGACGCAAAAAACCGAAGTGCTATGCACAGAATGTTTTCTGTGCTAAGCGCAGACCCGCGGTTTGGGTTTGTGACATTTGCAATATGCGGTTTCAAGAGATGTTAAGTAAATGAACGATTCTTTTGAAAACTGATAACGCTTTTTCAAATAATCATTAGGAAATGACAAGACATCAATACGCGGTCTTATAACTCTCTCCCGGCGAAAAAAACCTTGTATAATTTATGCCTCGACATTCACAGGATCGTCATCAAAAGGCCACGCCATGCTCAGTAACCTTCTGCAACAAACTTACCCTGGAACATAACCTGCTCAGTAGCAGGTTATCTTCAGAGAGTAAGCTGCTACTGTATGGTTACATACATACCCAGAAAGTTAACCTCCGTTTTTGGAACCGAAAGTTGAGGTTATCCACTAACTTACCCTTAAACTTACCCGGGTATGTCACATAACCTGCTTTCTGGAATACCCCCCAGGTAAGACTGGCTTTGCACCCATGTCTGTAGGGTAACAGCCTCAGTACTTCACACTCAAACCCTGAGCCATGTGGCAATCCAAGGAACAGGGGAACACACAAGGATTAGACAAGGAGTGGAAAGGCGGGACACGTAGGGTAGGATCAGACAGGTGCTGACCCTGACAATTATTATTAATATTATTATTACCATTATTATTATTATTGTTGTTGAGTAAACAAATAACAGTAGATACTTATTAAGAAGTATATCTTCCCTCTGGAATTTTTTTTTCAGGCAAATTTGATGTGGTTAAATGGGAAATTTCCTTAAATATGATTAATTGATGGAATGATCCCAAATATAAATCACAAGCTGGTAATAGTATGTATTGTACAACCTAAAATTAATTAAAATCAATTAAGCTAAAGTAGCATAATATCAACAATTATCTTAAGCTACTAGTTTTGTGTCTTGAGACACAAATACATTCCAGTATAGGTGTGTGCTGAATAGTATTTTTACCAGTTTTTGAGCATGGTTGCTGAAGAGTATAGACTGTTTGACCATCTCACAATTTTGAAGAGATGTCCTTTTGTGTTGAGAGCACTTGTGGGTGACTGAAGGATGTAACTAAAAGAGGTACTGTATCTTGTGAAGAGGCACTTTGTGTCAGTCGGGGTTCAGTACTTATACTTTTCCTTGTACTAATGACTGTAGCAGTAAATGCAGTTTCCAAGATTTTTTGGGCTACATACAGTGTAAGTGTTCCTATGAAGATTTTTGTTTTAAATCAGTGGTTCTCAAACATTTTCTATCATTCCCCACTAAACAGGAAGAAATATTTTCACGCCCCACCTCAACAAAACAATGACAGAAAAGCCTAGGTTTAACTTTATTTAGATAACACCAAATTAATTAACATTAATTTCTTCAGTAAATTTTGTTAAGCAAAAAAAACAACTTTCACTTCACACAACTTTCTGTGACATTTGTCACTACACTGCTTCAATAGTCGAAAAAAGGCAAATTAAGCATAATTTGCACTTTTCCGGAAATACAACAATAAAATTCAGTCTGTATAAACAAGAACAAATGCAGAAACTTGTGAAGACAGGTGAGCAAGGCATTGTGAGAGTTTAATTTGTTGAGTTTCATACTATCAGCTGCCAACGTTTTCAAACATAAAATACAGACAGGTCTCTCCTCATCTCCTATCACATTAACAGAGAAACCCAGAGCAAGATATGATTCATCATATTTCTTGTTTTTTTGCCGGTTTCGGCATTTGCTTCGTGTCTCTCAGAAGCACCACTTGTGTTTCTTTTCGTACCTGTGAAATATCTGTCCATTTTGACCCTTGTAGGAATTATTAGCTCAGATAAATTTTAATATCTCCACCAATGTATAAGGAAATTAAGTTTTAATTAATCAGTATTTAATGATGATTATTAACTAATCGTTATGCTGAATGGTTGGTTCCTCCAAACTCAATTGTGGAATCCCTGTGAGTCTGTTAATGTGAGACTTAAATGGGATTCACTAATTACCAGTATCACTCAACAACCTGGGTCAGAATGCAGGTCCACCGAGCTACATCACCAGGTACTGTAGTGTAAACGGTTGGTAGTGAAGCTCCCCTCACGGCCGTTGAGAGATAGTCTCACAATATTTCAGGTGAGTTTGAGGTTTTAAAGCTTAGCAGCCAGACCACACATAGGCAGGGACTATTGTTAGTACTCAAAGAACGGAGATTGAAGTTGTGTAAAAGACATACATTTATTCCTAACTAACACTACAACTAACATAAGACAGACATTACACTTAAACAACAAACACGAAATAATGGAATAGAAACAAACAATGTAATTATGGAAATACAATGACCAGATTTAAATGGATAACCTTAAAAAGGGAAATACTGTTCTGCAAAGCAAGCACAGTTTGTGGAAATATGACCCTAAAGTCATATAGCAGGTTAACAGAATAGCTTAGGTTGTTAGGATGAAAGGAAGTTGGTTTACTTGGTTGCAGAGTGGAGGGGGTCTTGGCAGTAGACTGCAGAGGTGATGCGCTGACGGAATGGTAGCAGTCAAGAAGGCACAGCGTTTGGAGCGGTTGTTAGAGTGGAGCCCCTTGGATTCTCTCTCCTTGTAAAGCTTTAAGGTGAAAGTCTTTGTCTTGGTTGCAGTTCTCTCATGGGTAGCAGCTTCACCGACAGGCTTCAGGAAGGCTTCTTTTGGTCTGCTCTTCTCTGTCTCTCTGCAGGCTGATATTCTCTCTTGCCTTCTCTTTGCTTCTCTTTCTTGGCTTTGTTCAGAGGTGCCAGGTTTTGGTCTAAAGTTCATGGGATGACCAGGAATTTGACACCTGAACCAATAGCTGACCATCCAGTTGGCAGGCTTTCGGAGGGGTGTCTGTGGCAGTCCTTTTGGGATATATGACCAGACTGATTCCCCTTTACTGATTTTCATTAAACTGGTGTAACTTTTGATATATACAGTTTTGTGGTAACCACTGACCAGATTTGGAATCAGGAGTGATTTTCTGTCACTTTGACACCAAACATGCCATCCCAGCCTGGCGGTTCACACCTCATACCATCTGTATTAATCAATTAACTAACAATTACTTGTATTATGTATGTTACTGACTCGCATAAGTATATGGTATAGGTGTTTTGGGTTGCACATCAACCTTCGATGTTAGTAACCTCGATGTTACACTTTGGGTAAATTGTACTGACGTTACATTACATATTCACATTCAAACAGCACATCTTACCCTTAGATAGGTGTGGCCGTTAGTTTGTGGTAATACCAATTTAAGTACAAATTTAAATCTGGGAGCAACATACTTTGGTT
>NW_027326315.1:0-23808 GCF_048594095.1 Paramormyrops kingsleyae | reverse complement strand
CTAAGACTGCTGCATTGTTACATGTGCTTTAATTCAGCACAAACTCAGCACCAATAATCTGAGACCACTTAAAATGTTATTATTCTATTTTTTGTTAAAATCTTTAAACATATACTTTTAAAAAACCTATTTTCAGACATGCTGAGAAATTGTAAAAAATCACATTATAGACATTTCTAGGTAAGACTTTTGAGCTCTGAAGCTTAGACACAGGGGTTGGCTACACATAGGTGAAAGAGACATTCTGAAATTTTATGTGGTTTGGTTACTAAAGTGTTAGAATTTTGGAGTGACACTCTTTTTCCTCAAAGTCAGTGGCTTTCACAATGAATATTGATTGAAACGCAAGAAAGTAGCAACAATAAAATCCCTTTCACAGTTTATTGGTAGATGGAATGAAAAATGAAACTGTGACCATATAAATATAGAAAGCGATAAATATGATGCAGTGACTATTATTAACACTCGGGACGAGGGCATCGTCAACCGCGTATCTTTCTTGTGTATTTCAGTTTATATCTCGCTGAAATCATTATGTAGAATCATGAAAAAAACACTGACTAAATCTGTAATCGGTCTTCTTTTCAAAACTTCCATTGTTGGAAGTATTAAAGTTTTTTAAATTAGGTTAAATAGGCAAGAAAGCAAACTGTACCACCTTTCTTTGTCTTACTTGCATCAGGAGTGTATAGGACTGCTCTCAGCTGAAGATCACTATTCACATTCTAAATAGGATGGGTTTGAACTGGCGATCTTGTGATTACAGGCAGACAGGCTTAGCACACTGAGCCATGGACACAGGTACAAGAATCGCTGCTGAAAATGGCAACAATTTCTACCTATATATATTTGAAAAGTAGACCGTCCAAGGTTTCTGAGGGTGTTTTTTAAATGTGTATATGACAAAAACTCGCAGTGTTGTCCACAAAGTGTTGGTTGCAAAGTCCACATGTGGGTGATAATGTGGTAGAACTGTCTTCAGGTTAGCCTGATTAAAGTCTCCAGTGATAATATGAACACAGTCTTGATTAGTCTTTTGCATTGTGCTGACCAACTAATACAGTGTGGATAGTGCATTTTTTGTATTCGCACTGGGAGGAATGTAATGCTAATAGCTGTGAATTCCCTTGGCAACGGTGGGCAATTTATTGTCAAGGAACTCTATATCTTCTGAGTAGTGGTTTGAGACACTTTCACTGTTGCACCAGTTGTTGTTAATGTAAATTCATATCTCCTCCTTGAGATTTACGGCTGAGAGCATGGTTTCTCACTGCACAAAATGTTGTTAGCCCATCCACATGAATGGTACTATCGGGAATAGTAGAATTTATCCTTGTTTTGGTGAACATGAGGGCGCAGCAGTTTCTCACCTTGCATTGGTTAGTAGTTAAATCTTGTCTAAAATAGTCTATATTGTGTTCCAGAGAGCAGACAAAAAATAGATGGAAGCATAGGTCTGTAGGGGTTAGCCTTTAGCCTAGTTCTAATCCCCGCTCAAGTGCCACGTTTGCATATTCTCATACTGCTTGTGTCACTTCCTGGTGTGGTCAGTGATGATAGAAGAGTTTGCTGCTGCCAAGATCTCTGGGTCTTGCTGGTCGAGAGCGTCCAGTGTTTTGGAGCTTGTGGAGTGTTTTGGGCTTGTGGAGTGTTATGGGCGAACAACGCAATGGTGAAACACGATCCAGAATTATCCCCGTCAGCGCCATAAAAGGGGGTGGGGGACGTAGCCATGTGTCAATGGCTCATTCATACACATGAAAGTTGCTACATATTCAATGATAGGAGCCAGAAATAATGACATGAGTTAGGGTTTTCTTATTTATTTATTCAACTGAATGTTGCAACTACACCATTTAGTCATCTTCATGTAGACAAGACTTTGATGATCAGATATCTGGGATCAAAACAAACTTCCACCATTGCTTACTATGTACTTTTAAAATGTGTCTGCAATTGTTCCAAACTGCATTTTGCAATGTCTATACTT
This sequence comes from Paramormyrops kingsleyae, assembly GCF_048594095.1. NCBI lineage: Eukaryota > Metazoa > Chordata > Actinopteri > Osteoglossiformes > Mormyridae > Paramormyrops > Paramormyrops kingsleyae. Next base: position 21,818 of record NW_027326315.1, on the reverse strand, counting down.
TGATGTCAAATTACAAATTTCACATAAATCTGACATATTTACAAAGTACATTAAAATAAAGGTGAGTTTAATGACAAAACAAATATATAAGAAATAATTTTTTTGCCATTAATTAAGTTTATGATATTGAATGAAATGTGTGACCATGCCCCAGTCAGTGAAAGTGTGTCCCCTACCCCTAGACTCAAGAGGGTTAAGGCTGGTATATAAGTCAGATGCATGAAGTCCAAGCAAAGTACATTGATTGTAGACCAATCTCATATTTGATTGCATAGGAATAGACAACACATTTAACATAGATCACACATTGTTATCAAGAACTGGAGCGGCCGCTGCGAAACATGGTGTGGCCATCTTGCCCTCTATGTTCTTCTTCAAACATTGCAGAGGCATGGTATGGGTGACAACCTACAAATGATTCAATTTTGAGAAAAATTGCCCCAAAACTGAAGCAACACCACGTAGTGGCAGCAAAGGCAAGGGTGAAAGCAGACAACATTTGACCTTGTGAATGTAATGTGAAAAAGTCACGCCTGCACCTTCATACACATACAGACACTCCTCACTTAATGACCTACCTGTTCAATGACCACCCTGTCTCTAGTCCAGTCCTGTCATCACCGGCCTTATAGTTAGTCCAGTCCAGTCATCTCTGGCCCTGTCTCTAGTCCAGTCCTGTCATTTTCAACCCTGTCTCTAGTCCAGTGCTGTCACTGGTAGCCCTGTCTCCAGTCCAGGCCTGTCACTGCCAGCTCTGTCTTTAGTCCAGTCCTGTCATCTCTGGCCCTGTCTCCAGTTGAATCCTGTTGTGATTGACCCCTATCCTTCAGGTTCTGCGCTGGCCTCTTCCTTTCAGGTTCTACCCTGACCGCTGTCTTCTAGGTTCCATCCTGGCTCCTGTCCTCCATCTCAAATTCCCATCCTGGCTCCAGGTCTCTGGGTTGGGAGCCCAATTATTAGGTCTTTCCAGTCCTGTCTCCAGGTCCCAGTACTATATCCAGTTTTGCTTCTACTCCCAGTCCTGTCTCCAGTTCCAAGGCCTCCACAGACTGGCAATCTGGAGACCCTAGGTGGATACGAACTGTATTCTAACCAGTTCACGCCTCCCAGGAAAGGGTACCTGGCAGGCAGTGGAGCCCTGTCACTCGTCATGTTCAGTCGCTTGTCATCATCTGTCCAGATGTTTTGTCCCATCCTGAGGCCACCACAGTAATCCGGGGACCTAAGGCAGACTACAGCAATTAACCTGTCGCTTCAGAGGGGTTGCCTGCTTTCACTGTGACCCAGGAGGGGGTGACGTCACGCCTACCTATTGTGTTACTCTAGTGTGTCTTGTAATTACCAATTATCGTGCCCTCACTGCCCTCATGCACTCCACCTGTGTTTTACCCTATGTGTGTGACAGTGTAGGTCCTGACTGGTGATTTGACCATTTGTTGCATGTGGTAGTGCTCAATGCTGCGGTTGCCAATGTATGTGGTGTCCTGTCAATATAGTTGTCATGTTGTTGTTGCTGGCAGCAGTGTCTGTCTCTCAATTGTATTCATTTACCTTGTGTTTCAGCAATAAACCCCATCAAGTCGCCTTGCATCCTGGTCCCCCTTTAGCCATGCCTGGCTATGCTGTGACAAGTGAAATATACAGTGTTAGGAAGGGTAGCTTTAATGGTATGAGACTGAAACTAGAGACCAAAGTGGTTTACTATGGAAATTAAGAAAAAAGTTAGGAGGTAAAGGACTAATGTAAAATAACTAATAATTTCAGAATAAAGCAGGAGTATCTAAGTCTATAGCTTAAGTTAAAAATAATATTAGACTCACTAAGAGGAATGTCAAAAGTAAAATTGCATTGGAGGCTAAGGATAACATGAAAAGTTTCCTCCAATATTTTATCTACAAAAGAGCTCTAAAAGCTGAAATCTGTAGGATAGTAAGGGTCTTAAAATTGAAAATTAAATTGATATAGTTAATGAGTTTAACGATTGTTTTACACTGGTGTTCGGGCTCCAGTTTGCACACTGTAGAGGACAGGAGTAACATACCGATTCTTATTACTAATCTAGCATTGTCTCTGACTAATATATGCATAACTGTCTATGACTAATATATGCATAACAAAGCCTAGCTAAGCTCAAAATTGCAGGGCCCTGATGGCATCTTACTTATAGTTTTAAAAAAGATGAGGGATATTATTTGCCAACCTTTAACTTTACTATTTCAGAAATCCTTATCTGCTGGAAGGATGCTAATAGAACACCTATATTCAAAAAAGTTTAAGTAAAGAGAGGTGATGCTAAAATTCCTCTACAATTCCTTGGTAAGACCCCACCTAGAATATTGCGTGCAGGTTTGGTCACCATACCTTAAAAAGGATACTGTTGCCATGGTAGGGTTCAACGTAGGGCTACAAGAATAATTCCTGATCTTAGAGGAATGTCTTATGAGGAGAGATTAGCTGAGTTGATTGTAACAGGTTTGGATGCTGTTCAGCCAAATGGCTATTTCAATATTAGTTTAAATACTATAACTCGTGGCCATAAGTGGAAATTAAAATGAATTTCAGGAAGCACTTCTTTACACAGTGTGTATTAGAGTATGGAATAGTCTTCCTGCTAGTGTAGCGCAAGCTAAAACCCTGGGTTCCTTTAAATCAGAGCTAGATAAGATTTTAACATCTCTGAGCTATTAGTTAAGTTCTCCCCAAACGAGCTTGATGGGCCAAATGGCCTCCTCTCCTTTGTAAATTTCTTATGTTCCTATGTCCAGCAACTTTAGGTGGATGCCGCGAAGTCTCAGGATGTCACACAGGGCAACTCAATCAACTGAGTCAAACGCTTTACGAAAATTGACAAAGGCTTCACAGAACCTCTGTCAATATTTGCGCTTGCGCTCGATGAGAACCCCCCCTGCCAGGATAGGTCAATGGTAGACTTCTAGAAAACCAGACTGCTCTGGTCACTGACGGGCAAGCAAGTGATCACAGATCCTGTTAAGGATGACCCTAGCAAGGACTTTATTCGGCACTGAAAGCAGTATTATACCCCTGTAGTTGCCGAAATCTAGGCGATCACCCTTTCCTTTCCAGATAGGGACTACTAGTGCCGTTTTTCAGTCAGTTTGGATGATGCCTGACTCCCACGCAAATGGAAGCAAAGATTGCCTGCAATATCAGGAGGACAGCCTCATATAGGGCTGGCTTACGCAGAAACCTCAACTTAACCAAGAACATAACCTGCTCAGAGCAGGTTTGAGACGCAGCGTAAATTGTCATAGCAGTATGCCTTGAGTAAAAGCTAACCACCTTTCGTAATACGGGTTAATCGCGAAGTTACACCACACGTCATCAAGTTACTTGCAAAGTTACCCCAATAAGCCAGTAACCCCACTTCGTAGTACAGGCCCCAGCTTGACATAATTTTAACAGTATTAAAAACAAAAACAACCACAATAACAACAAAAATATAGTAATATAAATTGGCAAAACTCCAAAATCTAATTTGTCCATGAAAATATACACAATTCATAAAATGGATCGCTAGGTGAACTGAACATGAATGGATGGTTAGATAAACTGAGCTAGAAATACATATTCAGATATGAATGTTTGTTTTGCCTTTCATTGGGGATGCCATTAGAGGGCTCACGAAGGCACATAATTGGGCTCCCAACCCAGTCCAATCCAATTATATTGTAAATTTTTAGAGCCCTATCACTCAGAGGCATTTGAATTTCATCCTAACTTCCTTCCTCTTTAGTACACCACTGCCTTACATTCAATTCACAGAATACCCAACCTCTGCTTTCTCTGGCATAGCTTCAGCAATGCTATGCAATTCATGAAGTGCATAATGTGTAATGTCTTTGCACTTCTTGTATACATTCACCTAAAGGATTATTAGGAACACCATACTAATACGGTGTTTGACCCCCTTTCGCCTTCAGAACTGCCTTAATTCTATGTGGCATTGATTCAACAAGGTGTTGAAAGCATTCTTTAGAAATGTTGGCCCATATTGATAGGATAGCATCTTGCAGTTGATGGAGATTTGTGGGATGCACATCCAGGGCACGAAGCTCCCGTTCCACCACATCCCAAAGATGCTCTATTGGGTTGAGATCTGGTGACTGCGGGGGCCATTTTAGTACAGTGAACTCATTGTCATGTTCAAGAAACCAATTTGAAATGATTCGAGCTTTGTGACATGGTGCATTATCCTGCTGGAAGTAGCCATAAGAGGATGGGTACATGGTGGTCATAAAGGGATGGACATGGTCAGGAACAATGCTCAGGTAGGCCGTGGCATTTAAACGATGCCCAATTGGCACTAAGGGGCCTAAAGTGTGCCAAGAAAACATGCCCCACACCATTACACCACCACCACCAGCCTGCACAGTGGTAACAAGGCATGATGGATCCATGTTCTCATTCTGTTTACGCCAAATTCTGACTCTACCATTTGAATGTCTCAACAGAAATCGAGACTCATCAGACCAGGCAACATTTTTCCAGTCTTCAACTGTCAAATTTTGGTGAGCTCGTGCAAATTGTAGCCTCTTTTTCCTATTTGTAGTGGAGATGAGTGGTACCCGGTGGGGTCTTCTGCTGTTGTAGCCCACAGGACTGCTGTTGTGGTTATTTCAGTCAAAGTTGCTCTTCTATCAGCTTGAATCAGTCGGCCCATTCTCCTCTGACCTCTAGCATCAACAAGGCATTTTCACCCACAGGACTGCCGCATACTGGATGTTTTTCCCTTTGCACACCATTCTTTGTAAACCCTAGAAATGATTGTGCGTGAAAATCCCAGTAACTGAGCAGATTGTGAAATACTCAGACCGGCCCGTCTGGCCCTGCCAGACATTTGAACCCAGGTCCCAGAGGCATGAGTTGACAGTGCCAACCACTGCACCACCTACAGAAAGATGCAGAAACTAAAAGAAACTGTTTTTTAGATATATACTCAAAAAAAAAAAAGGGACCAGTGGCTGTGACCCATGCAATATGCAAGTTAAGCTCACCAGTCGGTTCTCCCTTTTACACAAGCTCAGTGGCTATAAAAACTACTATATTTAACTGATGCAAATTAAATTTTGTTTTTAGGAACAAAAGTAGCTAGACTGATTTATCGCTAATGAAGTCTTCCATATATAGGAAACCACAAGATGACACTGCCTGAGCATGCCTGTGTCACACCCACGCGGGCGGGGCCGAGCACCGGGAGGTAATCCCCAGCTGATCGCTCCGCTACTTAAGACCGGCGGAAGCTACCGGCCCTTGTGAAGTATGGTTGCCATTATCTAATGAGCCTTACTAAGCACTCTTTTTGTCTCCCGTTTGCCCGGTTTGTCCTGCCTGCTGTGTCCTGCCTGCCAACCCGCTCCGTCCTGCTCCCCTGCCCTGCTGATCCTGGTCCTTCCTTCCTCTCGTCTACTCGTCTCGTCCATTTGTGTAGGACTGACATTCCCGGAACCCGACCATTGCCTGTGACCCGACCACCCGTCTGGATTGCCCCCCTGGATGTGTCTGTACTCGATTCCCCGATTAAACCTGTGTGTTCCCGCATATTGGTGTCTGCCTTCTTCCTGATCACTGGGCGTCACAGCCTGTTGAAATTCACTAGAATGCCACTAGCAGGCTAGCAAATTAATTCACATGTTCTAGAGCACAGAACTGCTGTTTGCTAATTGCTCTATTTTTCAGTAATATAGGCCTGTTTTACTAATAATTCACGTTAAGCCAATTTGCATTCATCACCAAAGCAGCAAAATACAATCTCTCAAAGTATTTTGTTACAAATTACATCTGTTTTGTTTCCATCTAGCAAAATACAAATTAAATAATTAATCAAATTAAGTTAATAAATACATTTTTAAAATACATTTAATTGAAATACTTCCATCTCTGCCTATAAGAACAAAGTCCCACTTCTTGACAGTACCATCATTCAAGTTCTTTTGATTGATGGATTTTAGCCAAGCTTTCCGTCACCTTTCCATTAGTGCTTTGCCTTGATTTTTATGAACCAAAGGTATACAAAAGAAACTTAGATTTGGGTTTTTCTTGCTGCTGTTACTACAGCCTAACACACAATAAGTCTACAGTCATGATCGTCTAACTCATTCCCTGGTAAAATGGCCACTGCCTGGTTTTCATTTATGTGTACTTTGACAATGTCATCAGCTAATACAACCCATTTTGTGATACACAAGATGGGCGCAAACTTATCCTCAATTTGCATGACTGTGTGGGCAAATTCCTTTTCCACAATAAAAAATTTATGTTATCATTTACAGTATATATAATGTAATTGTATGACCCCCCTGGCTCCAGGAGAATGTACAAAGACCATAGATAAAGGGTCTGTTTTCCTCAGTGGGGGAAGAGGGACAGACACAGAGACACTGAACTGGCTGTGTGTAAACATCTTTCTCTAACATCTTCATTCTGTCATAATAAACTGCTTAAGCTTAAGGAACCTGCTTCATCGTTCAACTCTAAAAGAACCTGAGGTTTCACTGAAGAAGTGAAACAGAAACAGCATTTACAAATCAATGTATTTTAAACCCTTCTCTCTCTCTTTCACTTAGAGTTTACAAATTCCTTGTCCACAAGCCAACAAGTAATACTGGCGATCAAGTGAGTTTATCTTGCCTTGTGACTTCTTACTCATATACTGAATGTTAAAACCTCACTCATCTTCATGTTGAGAATGCACATCCTTGGGATGGGTTTAAAAACACATCATATTCCATAACAATTCAATCAACTAATATATATAAAGTGATCAGGAATATATTTAAGTCTATGAGCATAGTGAGGCATAAAATGTTTTGCTTCACTGAAGTTATTTATTAACCTTGTGTCGTCTTGCACAATACTTTCTCAGACATTTTTGAACAACTGCACATTTTTGGTTTCACATGGCAATGATTGTTGTTATTATACTGTACATTCAAATTATAATTTTTATGTTAAGAATTTTTTTTAATTATTATTTAACATTGAGATACAAGCTAATTTCCTTGCATCAATTGGCCCCGCTCCCAAATGTGAACGCAAGTCAATGCAAGGCTATATTCTTAGAAAACTATGTTGCGCTCCACAGTTTCAGACCTGTACAGCAAGCATGCATTTAGATGGCAGATGGTTGTGTTTACAAGGTAGCGACTGTATGCTCCATTTTTGCCTTTTGATTTTAAGTTGATTTGGGGTGTGTTATGGGGAAGATACTGAGGTATACATTTTCATTTATGTCATTTGTAGTGGTAATAAGGTCCATCAAAGATCAAATAGAGTACATAGAGTAATAAAAACAAATAGAGTTCTCCTGTTCACAAGGTTAAGCCTCTGATCAGCCTTGTCTTTGTTGTTACTAAGTGGTGTTCTTTCAATTTGTATGTAATTTGTCTCAGAATTTAACCAGGTCCAGAAGTTCACCAATAAAATGTGACTGTATTTTGCAAAAGACCTGAGAAATAATTTTTGAGTTATCACGCTAACAAGATAAAGTGCCTGAGCTGGTCCTCTCTTTGCTATAACTGTGTGGTGCTGTTTCAGTTTTGGTGCAATTTGTCTCAAAATCTGGTCAGGTCCAGGGTAACACTTTATTTGGATAGTTCGCCTGCAGATGGTATACAGAGTTTTTTGTAACACCACAAAAGACTAGAGGGACAGAGCCACCAGACGGGACAAGACAGGACACAAATCACACCAATAAAACAGGTCAGACACTAGACAGGACCCAGGACATCAGACCCAGGAAAAGAGGGACAAACAACAGACATCAACAAGGACTGGGGAGCAGGAGAGACAGGGATAATGACAGACAGAACATGCCACACCAGAACAGGGCAGACAAGAAGGGGAGCAACAGAGACAGGGACAGAAACACTGGAGGGGGTAATAAGAGACAGAGGACAGAGCATGACAAACGCAGGACAGGGTAGCGGGACAGGCACCAAGGTATGACTGGAGGATGTGGGACATGTCTCGGGAGCCTCCCAGACCCTGGGGAGCTGAGCAATATCCTTGGGATCTGGACCCTCCTGGGCGAGGCCCATCTGAGCCACAGAACCTAAGGGCATTGGAGGGCCAGAGCAGGAGCACACTGAGGAGCCTGCAGGGCTGGAGTAGGAGCGTACTGTGGGGCCTGCAGGGCTGGAGTAGGAGGGCACCAGGGGACCTGCAGTGCCAGAGCGTGAGGGTGCCGAGGGAACCACAGGGCCAGAGCAGGAGGGTACAGCGGTTCCTCTCCCTTTATCTGCAGCTAAAGAGTTGCCCAGGTGCACAACATCGGACGAATAAGAGTCTGGGCGGCTGTCCCAGATAGAAAGTTCCTGTCCCCCCCTCTTGGAGATTGAGACTCGGACCCGGGCTGACACCGCTAACCACACCAGAACTTTGGACTGAGTTGGTGCAAACACTGGACTGAGGCAGAGACCCATGGAGTGGAACTTAGGGCAATGCCCAGAGGATCCCACTCTAAGTTCTCTGGCTGGGCATCATCCAAGTCGGCGCAACACAGCCTGATGGTGACTGGGGAGTTGGGTATTGGCCTGGTTGCCACAACCAAGAGATTCAGGAGACAGTAAGGAGGTTGCACAGGGGAAGAAGCGGGTGCAGGTGGGACACTAGGAGATGAGGCAGGCACAGGTGGGACACCAGGAGACGAGGCGGGTGCTGACGGACCGGCAGGAGTCAAACAGGGCACAGCTGGGGCACCTGGAGGTGAATAGGGCACCTGATGACAAGCAGGGCACAGTCAGGACACTTTGCTTGCTTTGCAGAACAGTATTTCCCTTTTAAGGTTACTCATTTAAATCGGGTCATTGCATTTCCATAATTACATTGTTTCTATTCTGTTATTTCGTGTTTGTGTTAAGTGTAATGTCTGTCTTATGTTAGTTGTAGTGTTAGGTAGGAATAAATGCATGTCTTTTACACAACTTCAGCCTCCGTTCATTGAGTGCTCACAATATTCCCTGCCTCTGTCCGATCTGGCTACAAGCTCTGAAACTTCAAACTTGCCTGAAATAAAGCGAGACTCTCTCTCATTGGCCGTGAGGGAAGCTTCGCTACCAATCGTTTACATTACCTGGTGATGCAGCTTGCTGGACGAGCCTTCTGACCCAGGTTACTAGGCGATACTGGTAATTAGTGAATCCCATGTAAGTCTCACATTAACAGACTCACGGGGATACCGCAATTGAGTTTGGAGGAGCCGACCATTCGGCATAACAATTGGTTAATAATCAGCATTAAATAATAATGAATTAAAATTGAATTAATTTCAAAAAATATTGGTGGAGATATTAAAATTTACCTGAGCTAATAATTCTTAAAATATTCTTTATCAGACCATCACTAAGTTGCAAGCCACACATCCAGAGGGCATTTTCATTGCAGCAAGAGATTTCAATCAGGCAAACATGAAAACAGTTTTCCCCCATTTCCAACAATATGTGGACTTTGCAACTAGGGCAATAAACACACTGGACTTTGCCTACATCAGGGTTATCCAATCTTATCCGCAAAGGGCCGGTGTATATGCAGGTTTTTGGGATAACTTGTAGGTCAGCTGTTCAAACCCAGGTGTGATGATTCTTTCAGCCAATCAGTCCTCTAATTAGTAATCCAATTAGGGAGCTGCAGCGAAAACTTGCATACACACCAGCCCTTTGCGGATAAGATTGGGTACCCCTGGCCTACACAAACCTAAAGAATGCTTTCAGAGCTGTCCCCCACCCCCACCTTGGCTCCTCAGACCATCTCTCTGTTATGCTAATACCAGCACACTAATGTGGAGGAGTATGCTGCATCTGTATCTACCTACATCCAAAAAAGCACAGAGGACACCTGCATCATGAAGAACATCCCCACCAGGGCTAATCAGAAGCCACGGATGACATAAGAACATAAGAACATAAGAAATTTACAAACGAGAGGAGGCCATTCGGCCCATCAAGCTCGTTTGGGGAGAACTTAGCTAATATCTCAGAGTTGTTAAAATCTTATCTAGCTCTGATTTAAAGGAACCCATGGTTTTAGCTTCCACTACAATAGCAGGAAGACTATTCCATACTCTGACTACACGCTGTGTAAAGAAGTGCTTCCTCAAATTTGTTTTAAAATGTTCTCCCGCTAATTTCCACTTATGGCCACGAGTTCTAGTATTTAGACTAATATTGAAATAGTCATTTGGCTGAACAGCATCCAGACCCGTTAGAATCTTATAGACCTGAATCATATCCCCCCTTAGTCTCCTTTGCTCAAGGCTGAACAGATTCAGTTCCGCTAACCTCTCCTCGTAAGACATTCCTCTAAGACCAGGAATCATTCTCGTAGCTCTTCGTTGCACCTTTTCTAAGGCAGCAATGTCCTTCTTGAGGTATGGTGACCAAACCTGCACACAGTATTCTAGGTGGGGTCTTACCAAGGAATTATATAAGTGTAACATCACCTCCCTTGACTTAAACTCCACACATCTAGAGATATAACCCAACATTCTGTTCGCCTTTTTTATTGCTTCCCCACATTGGCGAGAGTGGGACATGGAAGCATCAACATACATACCGAGATCTTTCTCGTAATCAGCTACCTTTATTTCAGTGGAACCCATAAAATATCTGTACTGTATATTTCTGCTCCCTGCATGGATTACCTTACATTTATCTGTGTTAAATTTCATCTGCCAAGTATCAGCCCATTCGCTAATTAAATCCAGATCCCGTTGAAGCCTCTCTGCTGCTAGATTAGTATCTGCTACCCCGCCCACCTTAGTGTCGTCTGCAAATTTAACCAGTTTACTGTATGTATTCGTGTCAATATCATTAATGTAAATTAGGAACAATAGTGGTCCTAAAATTGAACCCTGCGGTACCCCACTATAAACGGAGGCCCACTGTGACATAGTGCCTCTAATAACTACTCGCTGCTTCCTATCAGTTAGCCAGTTTTTGATCCAAGCTGCCACAGTTCCTAAAATTCCTGCAGCTTTAAGCTTTAACAAGAGCCGTTTGTGGGGGACAACATCAAAGGCTTTCTGGAAATCTAAGTAAATCACATCATAGGCCTTTTTGTGATCAATTTCACTTGTAGCTTCCTCAAAGAACTCAAGCAGATTCGTTAAGCAGGATCTACCTCTCCTAAATCCATGTTGGCTATCCTTTATAATGTTATTTGCATCTAGGTAATCTACCATTTTCACTTGAATTATAGCTTCCATTATTTTTCCAGTAATGCTAGTTAAACTGATTGGCCTATAGTTTGCTGGATTACTTCTATCCCCTTTTTTGAATATGGGTGTTATATTAGCATGCTTCCAATCTGATGGTACCACACCCGCAGATAACGATTTCTGGAATATTAAAGTCAAAGGTTGGCTAATAATATCCCTCATCTCTTTCAAGACTAAAGGTAAGATGCCATCAGGCCCCTGCGATTTATTTATTTTGAGTTTAGCTAGGCTTAGTATCACATCAACCTCAGTTATACATATATTGGTCATAGACGATGCTGTATTCGTATTAATTGGTGGTAAATTACTTGTGTTCTCTATTGTGAACACCCTTGAAAAATAATCATTAAACTCGTTTACCATATCAATTTCGTTATCAATTATAAGGCCCTTACTATCCTGCAAATTAGTGATTTCAGCTTTTAGTGCTCTCTTGGAGTTAAAATATTGGAAGAAACCTTTACTGTCATGCTTAGCCTCCAATGCAATTTTTCTTTCTACATCCCTCTTTGATAGCCTAATGTCATTTTTTAACTCTGCCTGTAGACTTAGATACTCCTGCTTGATTTTGAAATCATTAGTTATTTTCCAGTTGTGGAACAGAGCCCTTTTCCTCCTGACTTTATTCTTAATTTCCTTAGTAAACCACCTTGGTTGTCGTTTCCTAGATTTAGTTTTGCTGGAAACAGGTATGAAGTCCTCTTGCACTTGCAACAATGTGCTTTTAAAAAATTCCCATGCCTCTTCAACTGTTTTGCTATTTAACTCTGTCCAGTTTACAGTTTCTAATTTCCGTCTCATACCATTAAAGTTAGCCTTCCTAACATTGTATACTTTTAATTTAGACTTTGCTCTTCGGACACTAAAATTAACCTCGAATTTAACCATGTTATGATCACTACCGTACAATGGGTCTAAAACCTCTAATTTTCCAATCCTATCCTGGTTATTACAAAAAACGAGATCAAGAAGGGCTTCTCCCCTGGTAGGAGTATTAACAAACTGAGTAAAAAAACAATCCTGTACTAATTCCACCATCTCAAGTTCATTTACAGAAGAGCCAGAGACTGTGTCCCACTGTATCCCAGGTAAATTAAAATCACCCATAACCACCACATCATTTTTATTACTCATAATCCTGATATCATCATATAATATTCTGCTTTCCTCTACAGCTACATTAGGTGCCCTATAACAAACCCCGACAATTAGGCCATTTGAATCTTTAGCATCAAGTTTGATCCATACAGCTTCTGAATTTTTATTTATATCAGTGAGATCCCTTGCCTGCAAGTTTTCTTTTACGTATACTGCAACACCACCTCCCTTCTTGCCTATCCGGTCTCTACGGAACAACGTATAACCATCCATATTATATTCATCACCATCATTGTCACTCATCCATGTTTCAGTTATTCCTATAATGTCGTAATTGTCTGAAGAAATTAAAGCCTCTAAGTCATTAATTTTGTTTCTAATACTCCTAGCATTCAAATACAGACCACTAATGGTAGGCCTTTTACAGTGTCTACTTTTAATATTTATTTGGGCTTTCCGTCTCTCCCCACATAAATTCATAACTGACCTCCCTGCCCCCCCAGTCCCTAGTTTAAACATTCCTCAACTATTCTGCACATACGCCTCCCCAATACACTGGTTCCCCTATGGTTCAGATGCAACCCGTCCGGCTTGAACAGGTCCCACCTGTTCCAGAAGGTCTTCCAGTGCCCCATAAACCTGAACCCCTCTTTCCTACACCACCATTTTAGCCACGCATTTAATCCCCTTATCTCAGCTAATTTTGCCTGACTTGCACGTGGCACGGGAAGTATTCCAGAGAATACCACCGTGGATGTTCTGCTTCTAAGCTTATCCGCGACTTCTATAAATTTATCTTGCAGAACAGCCCTTCTGCCCTTTCCTATGTCATTGGTGCCAACATGCACCACGACCACTGGATCCACCCCGGCTGGGGCCAAAAGCCTGTCCACTCGATCTGGAAGGTCCCCTACCTGGGCACCAGGCAGGCAAGACACCGTACGGGACCCTCTATCACGGGTGCACACATAACTATCTACACCTCTTATAATTGAATCCCCTACTACCACAACCTCCCTCCTACTGGGGTTAGGTGGCTCCTTGGTGCCCAAGGGCCCACCTGCCTCCCCAGTCTCTTCCGGCTCTAAAGCTGGAAGCACCTGAAAGCGGTTAGAAACCGTTACTTCAGGTGATGCCGCCTCTGTGAACTGTGTACGCCCTTTTCTACGTCTACGACCTACGTTCACCCAGCTCTCTCGACCTACCTGTTCATCATTCTCCCCCCTCCCCGCTTGTGACGTACACATAGTCTCCCTAGAAGGCGTATTAACTCTCTCCTTTAACTCATTGCTATGCTGGATGAGAGCCAGTCGCTCCTCTAGGTCACGAACCTGGACCATGAGTGAGTCAACTAACCCACATCGCTCGCAGACGAAGTCCGACTGGACGCAAGCATCCAGAAGGGCAAACATCTTGCAAACACAACACTGAGTTGGCCCCATAATTACCTAACTCACTATGTCCCCGTCCTTTACTCCCAGCCCAGTATATTAATAGAGATTATTTAAACTTTTAGTTGATCTAATTAACGTATAGTTAAAACAAAGTGCCGAGTACACTAAAGCACTGAATTAACACTTGCGTTAAATCGGTACTTTATTATAAATTATCCGGCAGCGTCAGCGATAACAACCTTTAAATTTTACTTTTAAAATAACCAAATTTACAATTACTTACCCGAGATTAACTTCCTGCTGAACCACGTTTAGCTTAAACTAAAGCGAAGTTGCTCTAGGGAGGCCAAAAAACCACAAAAACCCTCTCAAAGCAGGCTACTGCCGGAGCGGGAAAAAAAGTGGAAAATGTCCTCCCGGCCCCGACCGGCGACCGAGCAAAGCTCCGGAGCAACTGACCTTTTAGAGTTAATGTTACCGATGTTCTATAATATTACCCGCGGGTGTTTGATGCGAAGGACGCAAACAGAAACGCCGCTCGCGCCCGCAGCTGTCGGTAACACTCACAAGGACAGACAAGTACACACGTAAAAATAAGAGTAAAAAATGAAAACAACAACAACCACCCACGTAACCGTGCTGGCACACAAACGCTCAAATATACCTTTACAGATAATTCAAATCAAATCAACCGCTTCAACAGGCACACAACACAACACAAGTGCACACAGCGACTACACCACTCCCGATCAGTACAGCAATCCCAGCAGCCTCTACCTAAGAGTACATAAGAGGTACGTGATGAGTTAAAAGTATGGAATACCGCTTTCAAGTCTGGTGATGAGACTGCGATAAGAACAGTGAAAGCCAACCTCAACCGTGCTATAAGAACAGCAAAGCATGCCCATGCTGGGAAGATCACAAATTTCTTCTTACTGCTGGTTCTTAGTCTTACTGCTGGTTTTTTATATATTTCTCTGCTTAGCATTTATTTCTTGTTCTGAGATTTTTTGTCTTCTCTATTTCATTTTGTTTTGTTGAATTTCCTGTGCTTCATTTGGTTGGTTCACATGTTTTTGCCTCCTTTACATAATTATTTTTTGCACATAAGCAGCTATGCACTTTTGAGATACATGAATTCTCATCTTGGCAGTGCGGTTACATTGTGAACTTAATTTAAATCGACATAAATCTTTATTTTGAAAAGCACACTGGGACCAAAGTTAGTGATTTTTTAAAATTATTTTCCCCAAATAGGTAGCAAAAATCTTACTACTATAACAGTTTTAAGGTCAAGTTCAAATAAGTTCAAAGAAAATAAAATAAACTACAGGGTGGGCCATTTATATGGATACACCTTAATAAAATGGGAATGGTTGGTGATATTAACTTCCTGTTTGTGGCACATTAGTATATGTGAGGGGGAAAACTTTTCAAGATGGGTGGTGACCATGGTGGCCATTTTGAAGTCGGCCATTTTGGATCCAACTTTTGTGTTTTCAATAGGAAGAGGGTCATGTGACACATCAAACTTTTTGGAAGTTAATATCACCAACCATTCCCATTTTATTAAGGTGTATCCATATAAATGGCCCACCCTGTAGATAAAATTTAAATTATTCAACTGATTTTCTTGTAATCCACAATAAACAATTTGTGTAATAATTTTCTTATCCCCAACTCTTGCCACCTTTTGATGTAATACTTTTGTTTATTACAGAAAAAAATGGTTATACAATAAAATGTACTAACGACTTCAGAGGAAAAACCAATGTTTTAGGCAATGAAGTTGTTTAATTTGAGTCTGATGTCAATTTTAAAAATGAGGAAATGAGGAATTCATGTCACGGTAATGAGTTGAATCACCCATATTGTTTTTAAGAATGACTCCATATATTTTTGGGATTTTTTTTTTTATTAAAAAACAAGCTAATAGGCTGGTCACGTGACCCGGAGCAAGATGGACGCTTGAGACTTAGCTCTCTCCAAACTACGGCTTATTGTCTCGTTCTCTTCAAGTAAACGTCATATTATCGGTCAAATTTTGTCTCTAATATGCCAAAGCCACAGCCTAACAAAGAATTTCCTATCTTTTCTCCATCTGGCTCATCCTCTGAGGTGGGGAAAAAAGCGGTGCTTCGCTCGACCGCGTGCTCCGCCAACAAGGACTTGCACGGCGGAACCAGTAACGTTACCCCAGATCCGTCTGGTATGGCAACTACAGCTCAAATTCTAGCGGAAATAAAATCTGTAGCCTCACGTGTTAATAATATGGACGAATCAGTTGAAACGCGGCTGGACATGATTGACAGAGCTCTGGGCGACATAAAAACATCTGTGGCGTCGGTTGAGCTCTCTCTTTCTAACCTAGCTAATCGGAGGAATGACTTAGAAAGACGCATAGTTGAGGCCGAAACTCGAATCTCTTCCACTGAGGACAGCTACAGCATCCATGACACTCAGCTTTCCGCAATGCAAAAGACGGTGGATATGCTACGGCTAAAGGTTGATGACCTGGAGAACCACGGACGTCGGAAAAATTTGAAGATCGTCAATCTCCCGGAGAAAGCAGAGGGCTCTACCCCGCTCGCGGCCTTTCTTCTTTTTTTTTTTTCCTCTTGTCGTGTCCGGCAGTTTAGCAAGCAGGATGTTAGTCTGGGTGCTTTATTGTGCCAACACTTTTATTTTGCCAAGTGGAGCTTCGGATTTAAGCTCCCCTTGTTACTTGAGGTATACTCTTTATTAATCGGTTATATGTCATTGCGCCACAAAGCCGGAGCTGACAGGGGGGGTTAGTGGGAAAAAAATAGAGAGAGAAAGTGAGAAAGGGGTGAGAGACAGAGGAAGTAGAAAAATAAATAAATACATAATAAAAATAAAATAAGGAGGGGGGTCAGAGAGAGAGAGAGACAGGGAAAGAAAAATAATACATAACAAACAGTAGAACAAAAAGGAAAGAGTAATAAGAGGACAGCTTCTGCATCTTGCTGCTTTACACCGTATCATCACACCAGCTGCTGTATCTGAAAGATAAGATCCAGGGACACACACAAACAGTATACAGAAACTGATGCAGAAAAATTAATACATGCCTTCGTAACTACCAGACTAGACTACTGTAATGCCCTCCTTTCTGGTTGCCCGTCTGGTTCCTTAAATAAACTTCAGCTGGTACAAAATGCAGCAGCCAGGGTTCTCACAAACACTAAAAAATTTGATCACATCACACCAGTCTTATCCTCCCTTCATTGGTTACCAGTTAAGTCTCGGATTGACTATAAAATACTGCTGTTAACCTATAAAGCACTGAATGGCCTTGCACCAGACTACCTTAATAATCTGCTGACCACATACAATCCCCCACGCTTGCTTCGATCTCAAGGTGCGGGATATCTGTTAGTACCTAGGGTAGAAAGATCTACGGCAGGCTGCAGAGCTTTCTCCTATAGAGCTCCTCAGCTGTGGAACGGTCTTCCACCGGATGTGTGGGTTTCAGGCTCACTTTCAATATTCAAGTCTAGACTAAAAACACACCTTTTCAGTTTAGCTTATAGGGACCCTAGTTCTAGCTAGCTTCTCACTCCCAGTTAAAGCTATAGTGTGAGGTGTAGAGCTGGGTGGGGATCGGTGCCATTGGCTTTGGATAAACTGAATTGACAGTGCTGTCACTCTAGCTTCACAATTGCTTGTGGGATTGGAGTGCTGACATTTCAGGGACTCCCCATGCCTGCATTCCCACCTGCCTCTCCCTCCTACTTATGCTGCCATAGCCATATCTGCCGGAGCATTGCACTTCATATTGCACTCATCTAACTTTTAGCACTGCCTATAGTCTCCCTTACTTTGACTAATTGCATTTATTTCCACCACCTTCTCCTGGGTGGTGCTACCTGGAGCCTTCAATCTATCAAGATGTCCAGCACACCCTGCAACATGTGACGTCGCCACTGCCAATGACGACCGTGCATCCAGCTCGCCGTTCTGCCAGTGTCATCTTCCTTGTATGACCCGCTCCCTGCCTTCTGGCTGCCTGGCGATTGGAGGAAGTGTTGGCACCGGCTTGTCATCTCCCCCCTACTCTGCGTTTGTGTTTCAGACTACACTGTATTTGACTCTCCCTGCCGGCCCCTGGAGGATGGGCTCCCCCTTTGAGTCTGGTCCCTCCCAAGGTTTCTTCCTTCTAGGGAGTTTTTCCTTGCCACTGTCGCCTATGGCTTACTCACTGGGGGCTTTGGGTGGGGATGCTGTAAAGCGCTTTGGGACAATGTAATGTTGTGATAATGCGCTATACAAAAATAAATTTGTTGTTTGTTGTTGTTGTATACACACAAAGAAACCAGTGGTACTATTATGACATGGGAATATGCTTGTGTCAGTATCTGCTCCTGGAATTAAATACGTTAATACCAGCGGGAAAAAAAATAAAAAAATATATATATACAGTACATATACATATATATACACACATACACACATACATACATACACACACACACACATACATATACACACACACACACATATATATATATCCATACATATATATGCACAAGCAGACCACCAGGAACACTGTCTAAATATTGTCGTACCCGTATCTGCATCTAAGTTGAGGGAGTGGAAGCCACACACCAACTTTCACACATACTCTCACACACACACTCATACAAGGAGAAAAAGGGATAAAATAGGGGATGAGAGCCCTAGGCTCTCCTGTGTGTGTGTGTGCGTGCATGTCTATGTGTGTGTGCGTTCTAAGTGTATGTGTGTTGATATGAAAGTGTGTGTATGTGTGTGCGTGTGCACATGTACGCGTATGTGTGTGTGTGTACGCATACGTGTATGTGTGTGCGTACGCATATGTGCACGCGTGTATGCCTGTGTGTTGTGAGTGTATGTATGAGTGTGCAGGTTAACATGGAATGATTCCCAGTGAGTGTGCGAGGCAACAACAACGCCACCCCGGGGCCCCCAGACGGCCGGGAGAGCCCCGACGGGTCATGGAGCCAGCCGCCCCACAGCGGCCAGGTACCCGGGCCCCCCGCCACCGGAAGGCTGCGCGCCCACCCAAGGAAGGCAGGGAAGGAGGCACCAGGCGCCCCCCACCGGCGAGCACGAGGCAGGAACCCCACGGCCACAGGCGGCAGCGCGCCGCCCCCCCCCGGGGGACCAGGGGGACGCCCCGAGAGCCACCAAGCACACCCGCCCCTGGCTACCCCGACCCCCCCTCCCCCAAGCCCAGATCCCAACCCTCCCTCCCCAGCCCCCGCACCCTCCCTCCCCCAAGTCCCCTCACTGCCGCCCCCACACCGCCCTGGACTTGCCCAGTGGACGGCCCAGAGGATGTTCCCCACCCCCCCAGATCGCAGGCGAGCGGGCACCCCGCCGGAGACCGGCAGCGCCCCACAGATGCGGCCGCCCCACCCCCGAGCCCACCCGCCGGCGCCCGCCGCCCCCGCCACACCCAGGACCCCTCACCCCGCTCGCCCCCCAACCGCCCCCCACCCACCTTGATCATTGATGGTGTACGTGTGTGAGCTAAGGTGTCGTTGAGATATGGGGGAGCATATGGGGAAAAGACACCCACCGGCCCCCCAAAGCCCTAAGTGTCTAAAGTGGAGTTAAAATAGAGGGGAAGGGAGCTGTGCAGTCCAGCTGCGGGCTGCAGAAGCAGCCGACCCAGGACCTGCCCAGCTCCCCCCGCCCTCCAATGCCCTATGTGGATGAGTGGTGTGACGTGGATGTATGTCTAAAATGCAGTTAAGATAATGAGGGGGGGATGAGTAGTTAATCGACCCCCTTCCCTCTGTGTGGTGCGGTGTGATGTCTAGATGTGGCGTCTAATGTGTAAGATGGGGGGTGAATAGCTGATCACCCCCCATTACCTATGTGTGGTGTAGGTGGATGCGGGCCGGCAGGGGGGGCGCGGGGCGATAGTCGACAGCGCCACAGGGTAGCAGGCGCCAGGCAAGGCACGCCCGGACGCACGGCGCCAACACCCAGGGGGACACCCCCGCCCCCCGCTGCAGCGCCCCCCCGCCCCAACCCAAGGAGGTGTCTGGGGCCTCATCTGCGCCGGCATCGCCGACGAGCCATTCATACCCAGATACCCACATTCACCAAACACTCGCACCCCACCACACCCGCACCACTCCAACCCCGACGTGCTCCCCCGTCCCAGGCCATATATGCAGACAAACAGAGCATGCATACTCACCAGATACACACACACAGACACGCACGCCCACACGCACACACTCACCAGATACACACACAGACACGCACGCCCACACGCGCACACACTCATCTCGAGGCCCAACAGCAGATGCCCTGGAATTGTCCAGTGGACGGCTCCAGAGGCTGTTCCCCCACCCCCCAGGTCGCAGGCTAGTGGCCCCTCGCCGAAGGCCGGCAGCCCCCCGCGGACGCCGCCGCCCCGCACCCGGGCCCGTCAGCCAACAACTGTGTGATGCAGTGTGGTGTTGTGGGTGTGGTGTCTAAAGTGGAATTAAAAGAGATGGGGGGTGACTAGCTGATCACCCCCCAGTACCTATATGGAGTGTGGTGTAGGTGGGTGTGGGCTGTAGGGGGCTGTGGGGGAATAGGTGGTAATGCAGCAGGGCAGCGGGCATCCAGCACGACGCCCCCGGATGCGCGGCGCCAATGCCCACGGGGGCGCTACCCCCCCCGCCGCAGCAGCCCCGCCCCAACCCGAGAGGGGTATCTGGAGCCTCATCTGCGAAGGCCTCGCTGACGAGCCGCCCACCGGGTAGACGCCCCCAGCCCCCCCCACCCCGCCAGCCCAGGGGCAACCCACAACCCCCAGCCCAGGAACCGCAGGCCCCCAGCCCCACGGAGCCACCGGCACCCACACCCCCCAGAGCCCCCCCACCATCCAAGGGACACAAGGAACAGCAAAGCCATGACGCCACACACCCACTAAGTGATGGAGTCAATTATTGGGGACCAGAGAGAGTTGAAATTGGCTAATTGATTCTTGGAGGAAGCAGACATTCGCTCCATACTAATGTGGTCCAACAAGAGACCTTTGTATTGATTAATACTCAAATTGTTTTTTGATTTCCAATTCACAAGAATAGTTTTCTTGGCGATGCACAAGGCGGTGAGAACCATTTGTGTTGCACTACCCTCCAGATCCATATTACTTACATCGCCTAGCAAGCATAATCTCGGGGAGGCCGGAATATTATACCCTAAATACGTAGATAAGTCTTCGCATACCCTCTGCCAAAATAGGTGAACAGCTGTGCATTCCCACATAGCGTGCATAAGAACATAAGAACATAAGAAATTTACAAACGAGAGGAGGCCATTCGGCCCATCAAGCTCGTTTGGGGAGAACTTAGCTAATAGCTCAGAGTTGTTAAAATCTTATCCAGCTCTGATTTAAAGGAACCCATGGTTTTAGCTTCCACTACAATAGCAGGAAGACTATTCCATACTCTGACTACACGCTGTGTAAAGAAGTGCTTCCTCAGATTTGTTTTAAAATGTTCTCCCGCTAATTTCCACTTATGGCCACGAGTTCTAGTATTTAGACTAATATTGAAATATAGTTGTCTGGTGCATTATTTGTGCAGTAAGGGCAGGTGTTGGATTCTATGAGGCCCATCTTGAACATCCTTTGTCCTGTGTAGTGTGTTCTATGGAGAGTCTTATATTGTATGAGTTGCAGATTGGGTCTTTTGGTCATTCTAAAAGTATTTAAACATATTTGTGTCCAGATGCTCTGGTCTATACTAATCGATAAATCAATTTCCCATTTTGAGGTTGGGAGAGATATTGAGTCGTTTAAATCTGACAATGATCTGTATATTTTTGACATTGTTTTAGGCGCATGGATTCTTAGTAGTTGGGTTACCTTTGTAGGTAATTGTAGATTTAATTCATCATGTCCGTATTTAACCCGCATTATTTATTTAAGTTGGTGGTACTCTAGAAACTTGCTTCTCTGAATATTGTACTGTGAAACAAGTTCTTCAAATGGAATAAATTGTCCATTTTGGATAATATGCTCTAGATACCGTATGCCTTTATCCATCCAGAAAGTGAAATTTAACACTTTCTTGTTCAGT
>NW_027326314.1:0-23930 GCF_048594095.1 Paramormyrops kingsleyae | reverse complement strand
AGCATTTCAAATGTAGAACTCCACAACCTGAAATGTTTAAGCCAGAGGTTTGCTATAAAGTGATTCACTACTACATCCTCCTAAAATGGAATTATTTTGCAACGACATCTTTGGATGATAACCATGTGAGGTTTCGAACTGAGCTAATAAAATAATATTAAAATGGCCAATGCACATTAATTCCATGTTCAGGTAGGTTCCAGGTTATGAGTGAACGAGATCTATTCCCTAAGTCTGTTTTTAAGTTGAATTTGTAAGTCAAAAAAATAGTAATACAGTGCAGAATAATAATTATACAGTAATAATAACAGTAACTCCATATGGTACTGTACTGTTCCTCGAGCCGAGCACAGTTGAAGCTGCACAATGTTTTCATGAGTATCACAAAGTAATATGTGTGTTCGTTATTACGAACCATTGTATTTAACCAGAATATTTTATACAATAGGCTTTATGGTGGGGCGGCATGGTGGTGCAGTGGTTTTCACTGTAGCCTCACCCCTCTAGGACATCGTTACAAGTCTCCACCAGGATTCTGTGTGTGTGGAGTTTGCATGTTCCTCCTGTGTCACTGTGGGGTTTCCACTGGGTACTCTAGTTTCCCCCCACAGTCCAAAAACATGCTGAAGTTAACTGGAGTTGCCAAAATGCCCATAGGTGTGAATGGTATGTAAGGATGTCTGCAATGGGTTGGTACCACCTCCTGGGTTATTCCCTGCCTTGTCCCCCTTGGCTCCATACCCCCCATGACCCTGAACAGGACACGTGGTTTCAGAAATAGGATGGATGGATGGGATGGGTTTTATGTTCATTCATATATATGAGTTGTCAGTGAGTTGAACATTCTTAACTTAGGGACTGCCTGTGTATCCTTTCCATTTTTCCTGGCACCCTTGTTATTTAGATGTGGAAATAAGAGAAGTCAAATGTATACATTTTGTTGATACATGCGCAGCTCTGGATGGAATCATGCCAGAAAGAGTTTTCTTTTTTGGCAATAAGTTGAAACTTATGCAACACAGATTTTCCCCAGATATTATGTCATTATTCATGCCCTTTTTATCAATAGAAGTCGGATTTATGGAAATGCAATGATCACAAAATATTTTGTTAAAGTTTGTGATGCACATTTTTGTTTTGTCTCTAAGGATATACACATTAAGTGGATGAAAACATAGTTAATGGGAAACTCCAGGTTAACAAAAAAATCAATATTTTACACAGAAGCATAATCATAAATTGAGAAATGAGTGCAACTAAAAATGTTGCTGTGGTCTCTTAAGGTGGGTAGTGGTGGCTTAATGGTTAGGGACGTGTACTTGTAATTGAAAGATTGCAGGTTTGAATCCCCAACCAGCGAGGTACCCTGACCAAGGTACCGCCCCCAAGCACTGCTCCCTGGGTGCTGAAATATCACATTGTCGCATAGGGGTTAAATGCAGAGAACACATTTCGCTGTGGTGGGTCAACAATGACAATTAATCACTAAAACTAAGTCATTTTTTTCCAGAGCTGTATACTGATTCTCAATATGCTTTCAAAGTTGATCGTGGGGCATTGTAGGAAGAAGGGTTCCGCATAACCAAAAGTAAACTTATTCGACATCATGAATTGGTGCAGACACTGTTGGAAGCTATATTGCTCACTGAAGAGCTGGTGGTGGGTCAAGTATCAGGTCCACACTAAAGGAACTGATCCTTTCAGCAAAGGTGGATTCCTGGACCACGGAGGCAGTGCGATGCCCAGCAGTCAAGCTGCTAATGTGCTGGTAGCCCACATAGAATAAAACGATGATGTTACTGATGTGTTTTTGATTAAAACAGGACAAGAAGGAAGGATGGAATGGTTGCAGCAGTGTCATGGCTGTGTTCCCCCCACATTCAAAATGCTTCTGATGCCCCTGGATGGTGGAGTGGACATCGTTACATCTTACAAGAAAAATGCATTACCTGGTTTTTATTGCAAAAACTTTAATGGGCAAATTACCTCAGTACATAGTAAATATGGAGATGCAAGCAAAAAAAGTATTCAGCAACATATTACATGTAATTGAGATACAAAAATAATTCCATCTACTCAATTTTTGCTCCGCTAGTTCCATGTGTTTTCCTTGCAATTCCGTGTAACTTCCAAGTTAGTGCCGATGCTTGTTGTCAACCAACAAGCAAGATACCACTCACTGTAAGCCACACCCCAGGAGTACTTCAGAGGAACTACAATCGACCAAGTTCTTGCAGTGTAACACAGAAGTTCCTGATTCCGGAAAAAAAGTTACTGTGGTGGGAAAGTGTCGTATCTTGCACGCACGCACACACAAAAATTCTCATTCTCTCAGGGTTTTTCATGTGACATATGACAATGGTTAAAAAATGGGGGGAATATTTGCAAGTCACACTTAGGGTTGCCACCTTTGATTTGTGAAAAACCAGGAGACTTGGACATTTTTGTTTGGGTGGGGAGATTAAACCATTTTTGCATATATAATATTTGGCTGTCTCAGATGCAGTTGTAGGCACTCTGGACCCCTTTGTCTACTGCTGTCCCTTTCTATGTTAAATACAGATTATAAAACCTAACCTTAATATACCCAAAGGTATACTCAATTTACCAGTGAAAACATTATTAGACATATTATAATAAATTAACTTAATTTAACTTAATGACTTGGGACAACCTAACACTGACAGTTCTCACCTCTTTTCCATGTATATTTATCATCCCTTTTTGCTGCCTGCAGAAGTATCTGCTGTCCCTCAATGAATGCTTTAAACTCCAAGCATGATAATTAAAAGTTTAATCTATCTTGATGTTCTGCTTTGACCAAAAATAGCAAGGGGTAGATTTTTGCATTTACTTAATACAAAACTGTGGTGCTACTTTGTTTTTGCATAATTTTCCAGCACTGTTTTTCCTTCATATTTTACTACATTTTTGGCCGGACACCGGGGAGGGAGGGGAGTATTCCACAATGCAGTCGTTTTTCATTTACTAGATAACTTAAACCAAACATAAGGATTGTCCATTAGGACAATTACCTCTCCTCCTATTGGACAGTTTTCACGTTTGGCTTAAGTTATCCAGCTAACTGAGAAATTCTGCTTTGGGCGATATCTATTCAGAAAAGTTTTCTCTTTTCACCCACTCTGAGTTGTATGTTGTAAATTGCTTTTTCTTTGACGCTGTTGGCTTATACAATATTGTTTTTCATCCTCCTTGCCCGTCACTCCCCAATTTCACAAAAATGAGAAAATGAAGTTTTTTTTGGAATAACTTGTTACATCCACCTAGCAAATTATGTGCAGCAGACCGACTGCCTGGGCTGTTGTAGGTAATAAGGTAAGCTACTGTATCACGTTTCTGCTACCAATCAAAGTTTAAACATGACCAATCGTTGCTGTGTTTTACCCGTTTTAATGAACACAGGATTGCATGTATAAACATAACCAGGAAGAAAATAGAATAGTGGAAGAAGGAAACCAAGTGAGGTTTTATTTGAAACTACAAAATTCTAAATTAGATGTACATTTTCACAAAAAAACTGGGACGATTCATGTCCCAGGAAAGATTATTAATTTTCTGGGACAGTTGCTCAAAAAAGGAGCACAATCCCGGGAAAACCGGGACAGGTGGTACCCTTAGTCTCACTGTTGCATCTAGTTATAAAATTTAGTTGCACCATCTTCAAAAAAGGTTGCAAAATGCAACTAAATAGTTTCAGTCTTGAGCCCTGCTACCCATTTCCTTAATGTCCATGCACCAGCTGCTGGGGGTGCTGCCATTTCAGGTTCTGACATGCTGATTAATGTGTCTTCCACCACCCGGTAGTAAAAATATCACTTTGGGAACTGTTGATGGTGACCTGTTGAGCTATCTTACAGGCCTGAAACTGGGATTAGCAGATGTTTGGGACCAGTGACAACCAACTGAAGGGCCCCAACTACTATTAATGTCCACCTGGTCCCAGATATTCAGCCCAGCAACCTGGTCCTGATCTGTGATTTCCATTGAAAACACAGGAGCCTTGTTGCTGAGGCCTGCATTAAGTCCTGGTGACTATTCCACATGCCGTGAAAGTAAAAGGTGTTGGTGGATTTCTTGGTTCATTCACTGAGCTGATGTATAAGTAGAATTGTGTAAAATTAGGAACCAAATTCTTGAAGGTAAAGGGAATGCAGGATGTGATTGCTGTTATGCATCAGGTTCTGCTTTAGTGTTTTTGGCTGAAAAGGGGGATGGTTGTGCCATGTATGTAGTACCTTTATTCCAGATGCATCCCAATCTGTTGACAAGTTAGAACACGTATGCCAACAGATGGATGATATTCACAAGGAAAATGGTCTGTTTGGTTACAATTGGTTAACTGATTTGTTCCCACGAATGTCTGTGTTATTCAAGATGACAGGACTGGGCGATTTGGCCAAAAAAGTTATCACAATACAAATTTTCATCAACCGACATCTACGTATACTTCATCATGATATGATTCAAAAATCATTATTTTCAATAATATAGTAGAACCTTGGAACTTGAACGCCTCTTAACTTGACTAACTCAGACATCAAATGGGTCTTTTGAATTTTTTTCGACTTGTACCTTGACTGAAATCTTAGAACTCAACCATTCCTGCTAAAATTTGTGGGTCGAGATGTGTTCAACTCTACCAATTTGGACCTCAAACAGGTCGATTAAGAAAAATCTAACCGCAACTCAACTGAAAATCATACAGATGGAGACGCGTCTCTGATGGGCTGACACAAAGGCAAATGGACCTACTGGGATGCTGATGCCTATGAATCGCTCTGTCTCGTGGTACTTCTCGACCGAGTTCGATGTGCAAAAGCTGTGTTGCTGTACATTTAGCGATACAGTAATCATGGCCCCTAAGACAGTGAGCAGTGATAGCAGCAAATCAAAGAGGAAAGTAGTGAATGTAACTAGAATTTTAAAAGGAAAGTATTGTGAGACTTGAAGATGGTGCACGTGTGTCTGCTCTCGCTTTGGAGTATGGGATTGTCATTTATTTCATGTTTATTGCTTTTGTATGCGTGCGTGTATTACTTTTATATTGATGGCTGAATTTCACCATGCACTTTTGTTTTGTATTTTGCTGTAATACCCTTATTGGACTAGTTGCTTTGGACTTAGGTGCTCTTCAAGTGAGTCGCCCTGTTATTTTGATCATGTTGTCTTTCATCTTCCTGCCTGCCATATCGCCTTCTTTTTTGTTCCATAAATCCCATTTGTGTTTTTATGACTGTGTCTGCACTTGTGCTCCATTGCTGGTCCAGACAAGCAGTAATAGAGGAAAGTGAAGTTATTTCATCATGATGCAAAACATGTCACCAGGTCTCAAAACATATCAAACATTTATCAAACATTTGCCACATCAATACTGAGGGGATATCATATTGCAATAATCATCATTACCATTTTATCATCCAGCCCTACAAGATGATTATCTTTTTTTCTTTTCAAATTTCTTGTCTGTGTAATACTGTGACTAAGGTAATGATTGCACTCCCGTGTTCGAATTCCTCTTCAACATCATCACCCCAAAGAAAGCTGGCTACAAAACTGTTAACCTGAGCCTCAACACACACCTGTGTAATTGGATTCAGAACTTCCTCACCAGCAGGCCACAGACTGTATGCATGGGCAAGCACTCCTCCACTGTCATAACACTAAACACTGGGGCACCACAAGGCTGTGTGCCGAGTCCTCTGGTACTGTATACTCCCTCATCACACACGACTGCAAATCCATCCATGATTCCAACATCATGATCAAGTTTGCAGAAGATACCACCGTGATAGGAGTGATCTCTAACAACAATGAGCCAGCCTACAGGGAGGAGGTTAAGAACTTGGAGAATTGGAGCTGGGACAACAACCTCACCCTCAACCCTAAGAAAACAAAGGAGCTGATCCTGGACTTCACAAGACTGACACACATGGACCACTATCTGACCAGCATCAGTGGCTAGAATAGGAAGTCTGTCCAGAGCTTCAGAATTCTTGGTGTTCATATCAGCTTTGGCTTACCCTGGTCAACAAATACAACACCAATGGCCAAAAAAGGACTTCAGAGGCTTCATTTCCAGAGAAGCCTAAAAAAGCCCAACTTCCACAACAGCTGATGGTCAAGTTCTACAAGTGTGCCGTAGAGTCTATCATCACATACTGCATCATAGGATGGTAACCAGGGAGCACCTCTGAGAACAGGAAGGCCCTCCAGTGCATCATCAGAACAGCTCAGAGGATCACTGGACCTCAGCTTCCTACCTTGGAGGAACTCTTAAGAACCTGGTGTAGCTGCAAAGCCAGGAACATCTGCAGTGGTACAAGCCAGCCAAGACACAGCTTTTTCACACTTCTGCCATCCGGCAAGTGTTACAGAGCCCTGTACGCTCACAGGGCAAGACTGCAGAATAGTTTCTACCCCTAAGCTGTCAGATTGCTAAACACACTGGGCCCACTCCCCCCTCTCACAACAGCACCACACTGAACTGAACTTGAGACTTATCCACACCACACACATCAGGCACTACACACAGAAAAATATGCACTTCAATTGTTCTGGCTCCTAGCCATCATTCAATCACCCATGGTTACTGTATGACAATACCGCTATCACACTGATCTCAGTTCCACCGTTGTGTTTAATGTAATCATTATACAGTACAATATTCCTGATCATGATCATTATCCTGCACTATCAACCACTGCTTTTCACAGGTGCAATAATTTATTTTATGCGTAATAATTAATGAGTAATACTTTTTTACCTCTTATACTTTTGTATTATAATTGCTATATGCTATTTATTTTTATTTTATTCTATTTTTTTCCTTAAATTTTCCTAAGGTTGAACAGTTTTTATTGAGGCTTCTACAGCGTGATCCAAACGTCATCTCATTGTACTTGTACAGTGACAACAAAGTTATCATTTAGGGACGTCACCTGCAGAAAAGGTATAAAACTAGATGTCGACTTGTGAAGGGAACTGGTCTCCTTTGCATGTGGGGAATCCTTGTTTGAACAGACCTAATAAACGGAAAACGTCACCTACTGTAATCTATCTGCAGTTTATTTATGTCCATCTGAAATTTTTGACTAGTAAATTATTCTGCTCAATACAAAGTCTGTGGATAATCTTCAATAACTGGGTCATGATTTTTTGCATGAGACATTGCTGTTGAACTTTTAAAAAAATGTTCTGGTGCTTTAATTGAGAGAGAGAGAGAGAGAGCGAGCGAGCGAGCATGGAACCGTCCTCACTATCTTAAGGGGACAGTGGCTTGCTCCCAAGGTTTTGTTTGCAGGATCGGCAAGGGTGGAAGCAGATGGGCGCGCACATATGGAACCTACGCAGAGCCTTTATTTATATTTATTGCCCTTTTGTCCCTTGTGGTAGGGCGGTACCCTTATAGCCAGAGGGGAATGGTAGCTCCCAATTAGAGGGGCAGGGACAAGGGTTTATAAGATGGTGGAAGGGTTAGCCCCTACAGCTGTAACTGGGTCCTCCCTGACCCTGGGAAGGTTGCGCCACCCACATTAGGCTCAGATGAACCTCCTTTTTGGAGCCCATGCCTCCAGTTCCTGGCCCAAGCGAGGCCCAGCCCATCTTGCCAGAACCTGTGCCGCCAGAGCTCATCTTTTAAGACTTTTGAAAGCTGTAATTGGTTCAACTTGAATTTAAGAAGACAGCACCTAAAAACTTTGAAAATCTAAGGAAAACCCTGATATTGTTATAGAAAAGGAGACACATAGCCTGATATAGGGACTGTCCCAGTAAAACTGACATTTTATGAATCAAATTATTTATTAAAGCATGAAACAAGGCTCATATTGAATTCCATTTTCCTGTGTTAACCGTGCTTTAATAATCTGAACAATAGAAACTTAAATGTATACTTATGGGTATCTAATTCCATACATTCTTCTAAAGCAGACAATACAACATCTGACACTTTTAGCCTGAGAAATAACTGTACAGCTAGTTGGGTGTATACCCCTGGACAGCTTAGATTGGCAGCTATAATATTTGTACACACTCTGCTTCAATACATTATACAAAATACATTGGCTGGCCTAATAAGATGACATAAAAATGCTATTTATAGACCTATATACATAGACATTGCAGCGCATAGTGCATTGTTTTATTTTTATTTTTTTTACTGCCTAAGACTTATCTCTAAACCCGTCTGTAACTGCTTCCTGAAACAGCAACTCCAACAACCCTTCCAGCAAATGACTACGAGTTGTGTATGTTTTTAGAGTTACACTGGAGGAGGAGGAAATGAAGAAGATTTGAAAGAACAAATATTTAAAGGTTGTAGAAAATTAATGTATAATAATAATAATAATAATTATAATAATAATAGATTTTACTTGCAATGCACTTTACATTTAAAATAATCTCAAAGTGCCAAAAAATAAGTCATCCTAAAAAAGTAAATAAACACCTATTAAAACAACAATTTAAACAAGCAAGTAGATCAATAAATAAGAAACTTGTAGCCTGCATATTAATTAAAATCCATAAGTTCTGTTAGAAAGAAATGTCTTAAGTCCTTTTTTGAAATTTGAAATAGTCTGTGGTGCCCTCAAATGGTCTGGGAGGGTGTTCCATAGACGCGGGGCGGCAGAACAGAAGGCCCGATCACCCATGGTGCTGAGTTTGGTCCTGGGAAGTAGGAGACGATTTGTATTTGTAGATCATAGAGACCGTGTTGAGGTTTGGGGGGTAAGTAGTTCTTTTAGGTAAAGGGGGGCATTTCCATGGATGCATTGGTGAGTGATAAGGGAAACATTGTATGCGATCCTTGCAGAAATGGGAAGCCAGTGAAGTGACTGAAGAATGGGTGTGATGTGTTCATATTTTCGAATTCTCATCACAGTCCCTGCTGCACTGTTTTGAATGTATTGGAGTCTTTGAAGATTCTTGTTGGGCATTCCAATGAGAAGTGCATTGCAGTAGTCAAGTCTGGAGGAGATAAAGGCATAAACCAGCTTTTCAGCATCTGGCAAGGTGAGAGTTGGACGGAGTTTTGCAATATTTCTGAGGTGGTTGAATGAAGTATTGCAGAGATATTTAACATGAGCTTCAAAGGTGAGTTGAGAATCAAATCTTACACCAAGGTTGATGGCTGATGAGGCGAGGGGAATGTCGTGACCAGAGACTGTAATGCTGGGTATGGAGACTGACTGAAGCTGATGCAGGGTACCAACCAAGATCGCTTCAGTTTTAGAGCAGTTTAACTGGAGAAAATTTTGTTTCATCCACAATCTGATCTCCTCAAGACAGATGCTGAGTATCAATGGCATTGATGGTGATGATGATGCTGCAGATGAGTATTTATCAGTTTTCATGTAAAACTGTGTGTCATCAGCCTAACAGTGAAATGAAATTCCATAGCGAATAATGATGTGGTTAAGAGGGAGCATGTATAAAGTGAAAAGGATGGGGCGAGAACTGACCCCTGGGGGACTCCACAGGTCACAGTGTGTGTCCGGGACCTTGCATTTCCAAGGGAAATGTACTCTGTTCTGTTAGTAAGATAAGATTGAAACCAAGACCAGGCAGTGTCAGTTAGTCCAATGGTGTCATGTAACCGATTGAGGAGTATATCATGGTCAATAGTGTTGAACACAGCAGACAAATCAAGGAGGACGAGCAGAGAAGGTGAGCCAGCATCAGCTGCCATCAGCAAGTCATTTGTGACTCTAATAAAAACTGTTTCTGTGCTATGGGCAGAGCGAAAACCAGACTGAAATTTTTCAAAGAGGTTGTTGTATTTGAGGTGATCCTGAATATAGATGGCAACTACTTTCTCCAGTACTTTAGAGAGGAATGGAAGGTTAGAGATAGGCCTATAATTGGCAAAAAAACTTCTGAATCAAGAGTGGGTTTTTTGAGAAGTGGTTGATTTATAGCGGTTTTTAAAGCAGATGGAATATAGCCAGCCTGAAGGGAGTGGTTAATGGCTGAGGTGATCAAAGAAGTGATGGCAGACATACTTGCTATCACTAAACCTGTAGGAAAGGGATCCAGAGCACAGGTGGAGGGTTTCATCTTCCTAATAATTTCTTCAACCTCTTGTTGTGAAAATTCTAGGAAGAAGTCAAGAGGCTGGGCAATCTCACACCGTGGGTAGATGATCAGAATAGATAGATCTGGGGGACCTGGAAAGGCAAAGCGAATTGAGTAGATTTTTGCTTTGAAGAAGGTCATAAAATCATTACAGCGCTTTTCTGTATTTTCAATAGCTATAGGAGTTTCTGGTAGAGTTTTAATGGATAACAGCTGCTTAGAATTTCCATGGCTGTTTTTAATGATATTTGTATAAAACTGAGACCGTGCCTCTCTAAGGGACTTTGAGTATGCCTTTTGATATTCTCGATAGGCCAACTTGTGGACAGTGAGACCAGTAGCATTGTAATGCCACTCAAGGGCACGCCCAGCTGCCTTCATTTTTCATAGCTCATTCGTAAGCCAGGGTGCTGAGCGAGAGAAGGTGACTGCTCTGGATTTGACAGGGGCATGGAGATCCAATGTGCTGCTCAGGGTTTCATTATAAAAGTCCACTGTGGTATCGACTGATGAGAAGTTTACATGAAGAAGACTCTGTATGTCAACTGTCATAGTTACTGGGTTGATATTTTTCAAATTAGAGTATTGACAGAGGTTGTACTAAAAGTTGAAAGAAGATCAGACATCTTAGTGATGAAAGATGGATTTGGTTTGGGTGGACTGTAAATGAGAAGTATTGTCATTGAAGAAGGGGATTTACATTTAAATGGCTGGCATTCGAAGGATGACAGCTCAGGCAGAGGCAGGTCTCTATGATGGATGACAGCCAGACCACCACCACGACCCAAATCCAGACACTAGTCCGCGATATGATTTTGGATAAGGCAAGATTTGGTAGTGAGAGACTGAGTATTAAAGAACTCAGTTTTAATACTAACAGAGGTATTGAGTCTCCGTATTGGCCGAAGTTGATTTAAATCCACTCCACGGTTTCCATCCCACTCCGTAAGTGGTGGTACCATGGGAATGCTAATGCTAATAGTACGGAAAGTGCCGGTGCTCTTATGATGTGTTTGGGGTGCGACAGTGCGCACAGTAGATCAGAGCGATGGAATAGCGTGACCAAACCTGGAGCAAACAAACTTTCTACGGGAATATCTGTGAATATAATGGGGCCGACGAAGAAGTCCAAGTTGCTTGATAGCTGATATATACAGTATAATGGAGTGGTGTTGGTGTAGTTGTTTAGCTTCATCAACTGATCGATGGAGTAAGCCAACATCACGCCGAACTTGCTGTTAGTTGCCCACCATGGACGTGATGCACAGGGGTTAAGCCATCCAACACAGAAAGTGAACAACACTTTTTCCCGCCACGATGACCAGATGGACAAAAGCAGGAGTCTCCGTGTGATACTATATCAGCAGCAGTACGTAGGTTGATAGTCACCAGAATCAGTAAAATCCATATAGTCCGTAAAATCAGTCAAAATCAGAAAATCTGTAAAATCCGCAAAATCAGTACGACACAGTTGGATAGCAGAAAAAACCACCAGAATCAATTAAATTCCGTACAGTCTGTAAAATCAATAAAAAAATCAGTAAAATCCATATAATCTGTAAAATCAGTACTACCCAGTTTGATAGAAGAAAAAAACTCCTTTCAAAATATCCGGAAAACTAACGATGGTAATATAATCGCATACCAAACTAGATTAATCTATTGAGCTCAGACAGAGAAGCGGCAAACAGACCTCGCCAGCATCCAAACAAATAAATAAACAAATAAATGCGAAGACCCCTTTGATATTACAAAATAATAAATAAGTGCTATACAGGCAGTGTCTCCTGATCAGGGGCATCACGCATCCCCTTTTGTTTGAACAGGACCAAAGTTAGCAGTGGGTTCGATATTCGCAAGACACTCACAGATCTTCTCCAGATCTACTCCATTACAACATTACAAAAACAAGGAAACCCGACACTCACTAATTTGTGTACAGGTATGTTTGTGAAATTACATACATACCTTGGTTGTTTACTATATGCAATAAATGGTGATACTATAAATAACAATATAAGCCAACAGGTTCATTATTTTCTATGCAGGTGGAACATAGAGCATCCTAATGCTCCAAAGCCAAAGAACCCAGCAACTATATTTCAGCTTGTGGTCAAAGGACATGAGTAAACTTACACATATCATGCACTTTGGCACTTGTGAAATGTGCTGTCAACATTAATGCTTGTGATTAAACCTAATGGAAAACTAAACATAGGATTATGTTTTTAACGCAAATTAATCAGATTCTGAAGTGACAATGTTGGGATCAGTGGGTTTCTCAGAAATTTATGTTGAACTCCTTTTTTGCTTTATAAATACCCCAATATTTATTACAACTAGGGCTGTCAATAGATTAAAATATTTAATCGTGATTAATTGCACAACTGTCCATAGTTAATCACAAATTAAATCATGAATTTATTTAACATTTACCGTTAGGGGATTTTTCCAGGTGTTAATATTCTTATCAATATTAGACTTGGCAAGGCATGATTGCTTTTTGCAAATGTATGCATTTATTATTGGAAATCAATTACCAACAATAAACAACAACAAAGATTGTCCAAAGGTCATCAGAAACCCTTCATCACTTAAGAAAAACTGAAGTCCAACAACAGATCGGACCTGATAAATATTACATATTACTTAGTCATATAACTAAGGATAGATCAGAGGTTGGCAACCTTTTTAAAGCAAAAAGCCATTTTATCCTAAATGTCTGACCCAAGATTTACAAAGAGCCCTAATGGATAGAGAAGAGGATTTGAGATATGATTTTTAATGCAACATCAGTTTATATGCATTTAACACAAAAACAAAACTTCAAGTCCTTATAAAAAATAAAGAAATCATCTTCCCTAGGCTGAGTATGCCCTGAACATGAGGGAAAGCCCAATTACTCACCTCTCTCTTTTCCAGTGTGTGTTAGGTTTCCAACCTCCACACCCAGTGCTGATCTCTTGATAGAGGAGTGGTACCAGGGTAGTAAGGCAGTGTGGTCTAAACCAACTAGATCCAACAACTCTTGGAACATGGAGCCCAACGCCAAAAGGTATTTGCTGATAGCCGATAACTACTGGTCCCTACCTACCAACCTAGCCAACGGGTATGGCTCTGTACTCAAAACCTTAAGTTGCCCACCTGTAAAAAGCTTACTTCACGCTTTATTGGCCCAAAGGATGTCCTGGACCTGGACTTAGTCGCTGCCTATCATCGGAATCACCCTCGAAATCCAGGGTCCTATCCTCACGACACTTGTTTCGGCCTCCAGGAACCGACTGTCTGGGGGGTACTGTCACACACTGCCTACCATCGGGATAACCCTCAAAAGCCAGGGTCCTGTCCTCAGGGATGGCCGCGACACTTGTTCTGGCCTCCAGGAAGTGACTGTCGGGGGGATACTGTCACACCCATAGGGGTGGGGAACACACGGTAGCAGGAAATTGGCTCCATGCCCCTCTAGTGATATAAAGAGAAGCAGCTCCTGAGAGCAGATTGTGAAGTATTGTTGCCTAATGAGCCATATTGAACATTATTCTAACCCTGTCTTTTGTCCTGCCCGCCTAGTCTCTGCCCTGCCTGCTCGCTCCCTGCTTATGTTTGCCCTACCTGCCCCAACCCTGCCTGTTCCTGTCCCAATCCCTGCCTGCCTCCCTGCCTCGCTCCTGCCTGCTCCTGCCCCAGCCTTCCTTTGATTTTTTTTTATTTACATAAAGGGACAAGACATGCTACTCCTCCCAAAACTTGGAAAAAAGTAATTCCATGGTGTTCAAAAAGAGAAAAATACTATGATAATAATTTTAGGTCATTTCGCCCCCCTCTAGTGTCATGCACTCCCTGAAACTTTTCCAATTCTAATTCAGAAATCATCAATGCCAAGATGCTATATTAAAAAAAAATGTGTGATTCTTCTTACCAAGGTATAGTGCATTCCTTTTGTCCAAGACCACACATGTATTTGTTTCATCTTCCAAAAATACATACAAATACTATTTTTAAAATTGTAATTAATCATGATTAATCATAGCATATTATTGTGACTAACTAGATTATATTTTTTAATTGATTGACACCAATTTTCTATGCTGATGTAACATAGGTGCATCCTAAAGCTCCAAAGCTAAAGAACCCAGCAACAATATTTCAGCTTCTGGTCAAACGACATGAGTAAACCTACACATACAGTGTCACTCACACCCCTTCACTTTTTCCACATTTTGTTACATTACAGACTTATTCTGAAATTGATTTGAGGATAGTTGTTCCTCAAAGATCTACATACAGTACACCATAATGACAAGGCAAAAAAAAAAAATGGCTTAATATTTTGTTGAATCACCTTTGGCACAGCCTCAAGTCTTCTTGGGTATGCCTCTACAAGTTTGGCACACCTGTTTTTGGGGATTTTCTCACATTCTTTCCCTACAGATCTTTTCAAGCCCATTTAGGATGGATGGGCAGTGCCGTAGCCCAGCCATTTTTAGGTCTTTCCAGAGATGTTCGATTGGATTCAAGTCCGCCTAGATGCTAAAAACTCAAATGGCCTAATTGTCAGTGTTTGTTATATAGCACCTAATCTAGCTGCAGAAGAAAGCAGAATGTTACAGTATACAACAATATCAGGACTATGAGTAATAAAAATGATGTGGTGGATATGGGTGATTTTAATTTACTTGGGATACAGTGGGACACAGTCTCTGGCTCTTCTGTGAATGAACTTGAGATGGTGGAATTAGTACAGGAATGTTTTTTTACTCAGTTTGTTAAAACCCCTACCAGGGGAGAAGCCCTCATTTTCTCTATTAACCAGGATAGGACTGGAAAATTAGAGGTTTTAGAACCACTGGATGGTAGTGATCATAATATGGTTAAATTTGAGGTTAATTTTAGTGCCTGAAGAGCAAAACAAAAGTATACAAAGTTAGGAAGGCTAACTGGTATGAGGTATGAGGCTGTAGGATCACACATGCACATATCACAGGGCCTAGCCTGGTACAAGAGGTACACATTGCCCTAGACACCAAAGGGGGGTTAGTGACCCCACACACATAAACACACACACACACACACACAGATAACAAGGGAGGCCAGCACTCCAACTTTTATTGCCCAAAGATTTAGGGACCTACAGACAGCAGAGTGGACCTCACGGACAGGGGTCCTTCGACTTGGCACACAACCCCCTCCCCAGACATCCTGCCTTACATACCACTCACCCAACAGACCAAAACCCTAAAGAAAGTTTCATTTAAGTTTGGCTTTTGTATACCCTGTATATTGATTTACTCATGACTACTTGTCTCAATATACAGATAGGTTATGTTTGTGTCATTAGACAATCTTAGTGTTTTGTGTGCCACCCTTATAACCATGTTCACGGAGTATCACCTATTTAACCCCTTTATACTTGAACACTTATATAAATTTGAATAAATAAATAGTTATTAGCTACCACTGCATATATGTTCTCATGGTTATAACCAGAAGAAAAGTTGAATAGTCTAACCAGGTATCTTAGTGTGTCCTAACTATCAGAAATTCTTCTTTCTTTGTTTAACAACCGCCCCCACCCCTTTCCTTCCACATTCCTTGGTGGTCCTTATCTGATCTTGGTGGTCTGTTAGAAAGCTTTCTGTGTTCTACCATGCTATATTAAAAGGTCTGAATTAAGGTGTACAATATCCATTCTGGAGAAAATCAATTGGGATAAGCCACACTAACCAAAATACAGTGGTACCTCGGTTCTCAAACTCACTAGAAGTCGAACAAACCAGTTTGACCTAGAACTCGATCTGAATATCAGAAGTCGAACCGTGAACGCTGACCTAAAATAAATTGTACATGCCAGGAAATGAGTCATACTACAATGCAATTCTTACTTGAATGCCTTCTTCACAGACTGGACGATTAACCAAATAAAGCAGCGCAACATTACATTAACTAACAATAAATAAACCACTAACTTACGTATACTATTAGAGCATTTATGTCATTTTTTTAAACTTTATTTTACCAGGTAAATTAACTGAAAACCAGTTCTCACTGCTTTACGTGATATTTGGGAGAAATAGCAGATTACGCATCAGAACTGCCTGGGATACAAACGTCATGCGTGTAACTAAACTCTTCAGCCAATAAGGGCAAAGGTGTGTCGTCACGGAGGCGGTTCCAGTTTGTGCAGCCGGGTGAGAGGTCGCAATGCATCTAACCGTAATGCATTGCTTCAGGATCAGAATGTGTTGCTTTAAGCCAGTGCTGTAAGCAAGTCGAAAGCACCCAATGACCGGACTGGGGAAACAAACTGAAATGTAGACTTAATACAGAGGACTAATGACAACAACCAGAAACAGCTGATCACAGAAGGAGCAGACGATCAGGGCAGGACAGGGGTAATGTTGGGATAAGATCTTTATCGTTTTGGAAGCCATTAAGAAAAAAATGCTCTTCTTGTTTTATCCTGTTCATTTTGTGTTTAAATGCTACAAAAAAAAAAACGTTTAGGTGTAATTTTGGGTGGGCCGGGAACCAATTAATTGGTTTTCCATTATTTCTAAACGGACTGATACAGACCCCCTTCCAAAAGCCTACCAAATTGATGGCCAGCCACTGGTCCAGGAGTCGAATTCCTGGTCATCCCTATTCATGAACATTAGACCATAAAAACCTGGCACCTCAGAACAAAGGGGAGCAGAGAAAAGCCCATCAGCCCGAGAGGAGCAGAAAGACCATCAGCCCAGGAGAAGAGAAGCCCACAAGAAGCCCTCCGGTGAAGGCCCAGCTAGACAGAGAACTGAAACAAAGACAAAGCTTCACAAGGAGAGAGAACCCAAGGGGCTTCACTCCACTGCTCCAAACGGCGCGCCTCTCTGAGTGCCATCATCCCATCAGCTCATCAGCTCTGCAACCAACTGCCAAGCCCCCCCCCCCCTCCCTTTGCTCTGCAACCAAGTAAACCAACTTCTTCTTATTCTAACAACCTAAGCTGTTCTGTTAACCTGCTATAAGACTTTAGGGTCGTGGTTCCACAAACTGTGCTTGCTTTGCAGAACAGTATTTCCGTTTTAAGGTTACTCATTTAAATCCGGTCATTGCATTTCCATAATTACATTGTTTGTTTCTATTCCGTTATTTCGTGTTTGTTGTTTGTGTTAGGTGTAATGTCTGTCTTATGTTAGTTGTAGTGTTAGCTAGGAATAAATGCATGTATTTTACATAACTTCAGCCTCCGTTCATTGAGTGCTCACAATAGTCCCTGCCTCTGTGCAATCTTGCTACACGCTCTGAAACCTCAAACTCGCCTGAAATATCACGAGACACTCTCATCGGCCGTGAGGGGAGCTTCGCTACCAATCGTTTACATTACCTGGTGATGCAGCTCGCTGGACGAGCCTTCTAACCCAGGTTACTAAGAGATATTGGTAATTAGTGAATCCCATTTAAGTCTCACTTTAAGAGACTTCACGGGGATACCGCAATTGAGTTTGGAGGAGCCGACAATTTGGCATAACAACTGGTTAATAATCAGCATTAAATAATAATTAATTAAAATTTAATTAATTACAAAACATATTGGTGGAGATATTAAAAATGACCTGAGCTAATAATTCCTACAAGGCTGAAACTAGAAACTGAATGGAATTAAATAGCAAAAATGTTGAAGATGCATGGGATTTCTTAAAAGCACATTGTTGCAAATGCAGGAGGACTTCATACCTGTTTCCAGCAAAACTAAATCTAGGAAACTGCAACCAAGGTGGTTTACTACGGAAAATAAAA
This sequence comes from Paramormyrops kingsleyae, assembly GCF_048594095.1. NCBI lineage: Eukaryota > Metazoa > Chordata > Actinopteri > Osteoglossiformes > Mormyridae > Paramormyrops > Paramormyrops kingsleyae. The sequence continues at coordinate 6,056 of NW_027326314.1, read as the reverse complement.
AAACAGTTCAGAGGAAGAGGGCCACAAAAAAAAAGCGAAATTAATATAGTAAATGAGTTTAATGATTATTTTACTTGGGTGTTCACAGTAGAGGACACGAGTACCTTACCACCATTTATTACAAATACAGCATCGTCTTTGACCAATATATGTATAACTGAGGCTGATGTAGTACTAAGCCTAGCTAAACTCAAAACAAATAAATTGCAGGGCCCTGATGGCATCTTACCTATAGTTTTAAAAGAGGGAATGAGGGAAATTATTATCCAACATTTAACTTCACTATTTCAGAAATCCTTATCTGCTGGTGTGGTACCTTCTGATTGGAAGCATGCTAATATAATGCTTATATTCAAAAAAGGGGATAGAAGTAATCTAGCAAACTATAGGCCAATCAGTTTAACTTGCATAACTGGAAAAGTAATGGAAGCTATAATCCAAGTGAAAATGGTAGATTACCTGGATTCATATAATATTCTGAGGGATAGCCAACATGGATTTAGGAGAGGTAGATCCTGTTTAACTAATTTACTTGAGTTCTTTGAGGAAGCTACAAGAGAAATTGATCACAAAAAGGCCTACAATGTGATCTACTTTGATTTCCAGAAGGCCTTTAATGTTGTCCCCCACAAACGGCTCTTGCTTAAGCTCAAAGCTTCAGGGATTTTAGGAACTGTAGCAACTTGGATTGAGAACTGGTTAACAGACAGGAAGCAGCGAGTAGTTATTAGTGGGACAATGTCACAGTGGGCCTGCGTTCATAGTGGGGTACTACAGGGTTCAATTTTAGGACCACTATTGTTCCTAATTTACATTAATGATATTGACACCAATACATACAGTAAACTGGTTAAATTTGCAGACGACACCAAGGTGGGTGGTGTAGCAGATACTGAACTAGCAGCACAGAGGCTACAATGAGATCTTCATTTAATTAGTGACTGGGCTGATACCTGGCAGATGAAATTTAACATAGATAAATGTAAGGTACTCCATGCAGGGAGCAGAAATATAAAGTACAGATATTGTTTGGGTTCCACGGAAATAAAGGTAGCTGATTATGAGTATGTTGATGCTTCCATGTCCCACTCTCGCCAGTGTGGGGATACAATAAAAAAGGCCAATAGGATGTTGGGTTACATCTGTAGGTGTGTGTAGTTTAAGTCAAGGGAGGTGATGCTACGATTATACAATTCCTTGGTAAGACCCCACCTAGAATATTGTGTGCAGGTTTGGTCACCATACCTTAAGAAGGACATCACTGCCTTGGAAATGGTGCAACGGAGGGCTACAAGAATGATTCCTGGTCTAAGAGGAATGTCTTATGAGGCGAGGTTAGCTGAGCTGAATCTGTTTAGCCTCGAGCAAAGGAGACTAAGGGGGGACATGATCCAGGTATATAAGATTCTAACAGGTCTGGATGCTGTTCAGCCAAATGGCTACTTCAATATTAGTTTAAATACTAGAACTCGTGGGCATAAGTGGAAATTAGCGGGAGAACATTTTACAATGTTTTTGAGAAAGCACTTCGATCTTTACACAGCGTGTAGTTCAAGTATGGATCTTCCTGCTAGTGTAGTGCAAGCTAAAACCCTGGGTTCCTTTAAATCAGAGCTAGATAAGATTTTAACAACTTTGAGCAATTACTTACAGTAAGTTTTCCCCAAACGAGCTTTATGGGCCATATGGCCTCCTCTCATTTGTAAATTCCTTATGTTCTTATTTGCAGATGTTCTTATGATGTATGGGGTATTTTTCAGAATTTGTGTTTTTCAGATTTTCAGCACCAATAAAAATATGTTTCTTGCTAATAGAAATAGTATATAGTGTGTGATTGACGAGACAACCCCCCCTCCCCAACTCCCTCACCAGCGGGTGCCAGACCTCACATTTTTTTCCAAACCCTGCCTACGGCATTGCTTGCAGTTCATACTAGTGGATAGGTAGAGAGAATATGAGAGATTTAATCGATGCACGCGTTTCAGAAATGAAAATAATCTGCGTTTTCAACGCAGTCGCGTGATCCAAATTAACTGTATTAATTATTAATACAATAAAATCAAACTTCCAAATAAACTGAGGGGGCTTGGTCTCTATGGACATGACGCCTCTGCTCCCGATGCTCTACCCAGTAGGCGTGGCTGTGAAGCTTGGTTTGAAAAGGCAGTGTGCGATTGTCAAGCAAACAGGCTCACAGACTCCATAGATAGCTAGCGGTCTTTACTGTTCTTGATTTTACGTTGGTTTTTTAATGAGTACCTTTAGTTTTTGGTTGACTTGCATTATCAACCTAGATGGCTTATTACCTGACGCCGTCTGTTTAGCTGCTCTTTAACTGTTACGCTCAGCTTCAGAAGTTTTCGATTAAACCAAGGTTTTGATACGGTATTAACGTGCGCTTAAATGTGAATTGAAGTTCTTTCGCTGAGTGCGGCTGACATTACTTCTGTTTAAGTTAATTTCGCCGCCTGTGTGTCCGTATTCATCTGCATTTGATATTCCTCGGTTGGTGAAATTGAAGGTAAGACATCCATCCATCCGTCTTATCCTGGTCAGGGTCGCGCAAACCTTTCAACGCAATTCTTTGTGGTCCTGCTGTGAAATGCTGTAATTCAGCAAAATTTACTTGTAATACATCAAGATTTAGTGGTGTAAATGTTAGATTTTGTATAGATAAGATGCAAATGGAAAGCATACATATTCATGACATATGGTGCAGTTATACAGATTAGTCCATGCAAACTGACAAGGCGCAACCAAAGCTTACTTTTGTTGCCCTCTCCACTTAAACTTGGTGATTGCTTTTTTAATTGTTGTCCCAAGGGAAACCAAAATGTTCTTTGCATAAAACAAATCTAAGGAAAATTGACTAAAATACAAACAAAAAAAATTATATTCAGTATAATACAGTTAAGACTCATATCCTCCTGAGACCCAAGGAAAAAAGTGTCCTTCAATTGTAGGTTATTTGACTTTGGAGGAAATAAGACATCTTACAATTTAGATTTTTTTAAAATTTATTTTTATTTTTAATTTCACAGCATGTCCTCTTTAGTGTACAACAGGAATAAATATGTTTCTTTACATCAGTGAAAAGATAGATGCAAAAACAAAATGTCCACTACAATGGACATAGATGAATGGGTGGGGTCTCAGGAGGATATAGATAAACTGATGACCCTCTGTTAACCATATGACAAGATGGCTGGCTGGACTGATATATAGTGTTGGCTCAAAAGTTATTTTACAGTTTAAATGTTACGGTGCTTTGTAAAATGGCCACTTAGCTGAAGAAAGCTCTGACATTCGTGTTCTTTAACCCTTAAATAGGTTTAGAACATGAAATTTTGAAGAGTATTAGAATTGTCATGTAAAGTATATTTATGCTATAACGAAAGAATTTGAGGCGGTTATTATTGAGGTGATTATTACTGCATTATTAGACAATTGATTCTGCTCTGAAATTCAGAGAAAGTACTCCTTGTCTGAGGTTGGTAGACTAAAAGAGAACACAACAGTCTATTCAGACTAGTATGGGCTTGTTTCTGTAGTGTTGCTATTCAGTCACTGCATGCACAGAAAGAGACGATGAGGCAATTTCCAGGTACGTGTTATGAAATGTTACTTTAACATCCGTTAAAGACCAAATAATTATCACAGAATAGCAGCTCAAAGCAATGAAAACAAATGGACTTCCAAACAGTGGATGATGCAGCCAAAATCCTGCATTACAGTAGTCTTGTTATTAATCACAAGTTCAGTGATACCTAACTCCTGAATTGGCCCAAACTAAATTTTATGTTACACAAGTTTAATTAAAATGAAAAAAGTACACTGTTCTGCAAATTTAGGCAATGAGTTTGTGAATAAGCCTTCAACATAAGAATAACGGTCAGGCAAATAAAGATGATATACATATTATTGTGCTGTTAAGGTAGTCATGCGATCCATTAAATTGAATGATTGATTGATAAACTATGTGGAAATAAAGTGTTGTAATGCCTTAGATATTTGAAATCAAATGTTAATCAGAGCTATAAAACCTTTATTAAATGACAAATTGTATTCCAACATCTGTTATTATAAAAGAGATATTTATATGCTTCACAAATCTTTTATTTATTTTATTCTTTTCTTTTTTACTTTTCTGTTCTTCCTGCCTTCTTTTTAGGTCCTTTTTCTATGTCTAATACCATAAAGCTAATCCCTAAACACAGCAGCCAATTTGCACAGTAGATACCCTGTACTCTGAACTTGAGTAGGAAATGTGTTGCTATCTTCATTCTGAGTTTAAAATAGATGCTGTCAGAAACAAGCCACAGTGAAGGACTATATCCGGCCTGGTTAGCAACAAAACCCACACAGAAATCTAGAAAAGGCTGTGTTTGTGTGCTTTTTCAGAGTAGATAATAACGACTAATGATCTGGGCCCAGCATTCATGCAGATATGTAATTAAAATATTTTAGTTTTTTTCTTTTGCATTTTGACAGTTTTGTTCATTTATTTGTGATCCTGTGATCACTAAGCATAAAATGCACCTTGACTCTTTTGTCACCTCTCTTTGTACATTTGTGTGTGTTTGCTGTTTCTTGTTAGTGTTGTGTGATTTTTGAAAGGAGGCAGTCATCTATTTACTCAATGATTCTCTTCATATGAGAGCTGATGTCACACTGGCATCTGAACAAGCACTGCAGTCATGGTTCATCACATTTTGCTGTTTCCAATTAAATGATATTTAAAACTAAAACAAATGTACAGAATAAATCATCACACACATTTTGACATTGTTTTGATGAAGAACATCAGAAAATGTTTTAATTTAATTTTGCTTTAGATCTGTCACTTTAAAAAGCCCCTCATTCTTTATTCTATGGCTGGCTGGATTGCCATTATACCTATCTATATGTGTCAAAATATCAAATGATATTGATAATTATCCCAATGTTATTCAAGTCATTATTTTACTTCAGTGCTCTATTTTTTGCCTAAAATTCCCTTAGAATTACCCTTAAATATATTTACAACTTGAAAAAATGTGAGTAGTCACTATGTTTTTTTTTCTGACTGCCTTGCCTTAGGGCTGAAAGATATAAAAAAAAAATTATATCTCAGTATTTTCAAAGGTTTACACAATATCAGTATTTATCACAATATTATAAAATTATTTTGTAAAAATGTGTACAATATGACAGGTAGTTTGAACTTTTCTGATGATGATGGCAAATTGTTTCACTAATTGTTTTGGAGCATGTGACAGGTACAATGATGAAACTACATCAACAACAGAGTCTGACCTCGAGAGAATTTGTGTATAAACAGTGCAGTAGCAGTAGTAACTGCTGATTATGCAAGAAAACAAGTGCTTAGACTGTACCATGATACAATATTGAAACTGATGGCTATACGTATTATGTTCATAATCACGATTAAATATTTTATCACTATATTGTCCAGCCCTAATTATGAGTATGGAAACATTATTGTGCTTACATACACATTGTATTTTGGACAGGGGTGTTGCTAGGGCTGTTTGGGTTAGCTTAGAGAAAATGCATATGTAACATTCATCACACAGTGAAATTAATGAATAAGTTCACAAGAACATGCTCAATGTGAAAAACAGTATGCTAATTGTGAATGTGAGTTGCTTATGGCTAATGCTAGTTACAGTCAGTCATCATCAGCAGTTTGGAAACATTTTGGTTTCCCAATAAATTATAGCAGCACTGGACAGAATGTACTTGTTAACTAAGACTGTCTATTGGCTCAGTTATACCAAAGTCCTATGTCTTGTTGGAAACTCATCCAGCATGTTAGCCCTTGTGAGAAAAGTTGGCTTTCTTGTGTACAAAGTAAATTTATTTAGAGAGAAGATGTTACATTTGACTTTCACAAACAAAAATAAAAGAAAAACGCTTGATTATCAGTGTGCAGAATTATTAGGCAATACGAAACTAAGTGGATTTTCTCTCTTCACCATTAATAGAAATAATAATGAGAAACAATTTTTGTATATATATCAGTATATATAAGGATTAACAAGCTTTCAGCCGCT
>NW_027326313.1:0-24000 GCF_048594095.1 Paramormyrops kingsleyae | reverse complement strand
GAAAACACGTTTTCCTATAATGGTAGGTTGAACTCTTGTAGGGGAAGCGCAGGTTTCATGAAAACAACTCAGAATGTCAAGTTATAATGAAATCTTCATTTTGTGTTAGTTTGTCATGATTTCTTCACGAAAACATGTTTTCCTATAATGGTAGGTTGAACTCTTGTAGGGGAAGCGCAGGTTTCATGAAAACAACTCAGAATGTCAAGTTATAATGAAATCTTCATTTTGTGTTAGTTTGTCATGATTTCTTCACGAAAACACGTTTTCCCATAATGGTAGGTTGAACTCTTGTAGGGGAAGCGCAGGTTTCATGAAAACAACTCAGAATGTCAAGTTATAATGAAATCTTCATTTTGTGTTAGTTTGTCATGATTTCTTCACGAAAACACGTTTTCCCATAATGGTAGGTTGAACTCTTGTAGGGGAAGCGCAGGTTTCATGAAAACAACTCAGAATGTCAAGTTATAATGAAATCTTCATTTTGTGTTAGTTTGTCATGATTTCTTCACGAAAACACGTTTTCCCATAATGGTAGGTTGAACTCTTGTAGGGGAAGCGCAGGTTTCATGAAAACAACTCAGAATGTCAAGTTATAATGAAATCTTCATTTTGTGTTAGTTTGTCATGATTTCTTCACGAAAACACGTTTTCCTATAATGGTAGGTTGAACTCTTGTAGGGGAAGCGCAGGTTTCATGAAAACAACTCAGAATGTCAAGTTATAATGAAATCTTCATTTTGTGTTAGTTTGTCATGATTTCTTCACGAAAACACGTTTTCCCATAATGGTAGGTTGAACTCTTGTAGGGGAAGCGCAGGTTTCATGAAAACAACTCAGAATGTCAAGTTATAATGAAATCTTCATTTTGTGTTAGTTTGTCATGATTTCTTCACGAAAACACGTTTTCCTATAATGGTAGGTTGAACTCTTATAGGGGAAGCGCAGGTTTCATGAAAACAACTCAGAATGTCAAGTTATAATGAAATCTTCATTTTGTGTTAGTTTGTCATGATTTCTTCACGAAATCACGTTTTCCTATAATGGTAGGTTGAACTCTTGTAGGGGAAGCGCAGGTTTCATGAAAACAACTCAGAATGTCAAGTTATAATGAAATCTTCATTTTGTGTTAGTTTGTCATGATTTCTTCACGAAAACACGTTTTCCTATAATGGTAGGTTGAACTCTTGTAGGGGAAGCGCAGGTTTCATGAAAACAACTCAGAATGTCAAGTTATAATGACATCTTCATTTTGTGTTAGTTTGTCATGATTTCTTCACGAAAACACGTTTTCCTATAATGGTAGGTTGAACTCTTGTAGGGGAAGCGCAGGTTTCATGAAAACAACTCAGAATGTCAAGTTATAATGAAATCTTCATTTTGTGTTAGTTTGTCATGATTTCTTCACGAAAACACGTTTTCCTATAATGGTAGGTTGAACTCTTGTAGGGGAAGCGCAGGTTTCATGAAAACAACTCAGAATGTCAAGTTATAATAAAATCTTCATTTTGTGTTAGTTTCGTGTCATGATTTCTTCACGAAAACACGTTTTCCTATAATGGTAGGTTGAACTCTTGTAGGGGAAGCGCAGGTTTCATGAAAACAACTCAGAATGTCAAGTTATAATAAAATCTTCATTTTGTGTTAGTTTCGTGTCATGATTTCTTCACGAAAACACGTTTTCCTATAATGGTAGGTTGAACTCTTGTAGGGGAAGCGCAGGTTTCATGAAAACAACTCAGAATGTCAAGTTATAATGAAATCTTCATTTTGTGTTAGTTTGTCATGATTTCTTCACGAAAACACGTTTTCCTATAATGGTAGGTTGAACTCTTGTAGGGGAAGCGCAGGTTTCATGAAAACAACTCAGAATGTCAAGTTATAATGAAATCTTCATTTTGTGTTAGTTTGTCATGATTTCTTCACGAAAACACGTTTTCCCATAATGGTAGGTTGAACTCTTGTAGTGGAAACGCAGGTTTCATGAAAACAACTCAGAATGTCAAGTTATAATGAAATCTTCATTTTGTGTTAGTTTGTCATGATTTCTTCACGAAAACACGTTTTCCCATAATGGTAGGTTGAACTCTTGTAGGGGAAGCGCAGGTTTCATGAAAACAACTCAGAATGTCAAGTTATAATGAAATCTTCATTTTGTGTTAGTTTGTCATGATTTCTTCACGAAAACACGTTTTCCTATAATGGTAGGTTGAACTCTTGTAGGGGAAGCGCAGGTTTCATGAAAACAACTCAGAATGTCAAGTTATAATGAAATCTTCATTTTGTGTTAGTTTGTCATGATTTCTTCACGAAAACACGTTTTCCCATAATGGTAGGTTGAACTCTTGTAGGGGAAGCGCAGGTTTCATGAAAACAACTCAGAATGTCAAGTTATAATGAAATCTTCATTTTGTGTTAGTTTCGTGTCATGATTTCTTCACGAAAACACGTTTTCCCATAATGGTAGGTTGAACTCTTGTAGGGGAAGCGCAGGTTTCATGAAAACAACTCAGAATGTCAAGTTATAATGAAATCTTCATTTTGTGTTAGTTTGTCATGATTTCTTCACGAAAACACGTTTTCCTATAATGGTAGGTTGAACTCTTGTAGGGGAAGCGCAGGTTTCATGAAAACAACTCAGAATGTCAAGTTATAATGAAATCTTCATTTTGTGTTAGTTTGTCATGATTTCTTCACGAAAACACGTTTTCCCATAATGGTAGGTTGAACTCTTGTAGGGGAAGCGCAGGTTTCATGAAAACAACTCAGAATGTCAAGTTATAATGAAATCTTCATTTTGTGTTAGTTTCGTGTCATGATTTCTTCACGAAAACACGTTTTCCTATAATGGTAGGTTGAACTCTTGTAGGGGAAGCGCAGGTTTCATGAAAACAACTCAGAATGTCAAGTTATAATGAAATCTTCATTTTGTGTTATTTTGTCATGATTTCTTCACGAAAACACGTTTCCCCATAATGGTAGGTTGAACTCTTGTAGGGGAAGCGCAGGTTTCATGAAAACAACTCAGAATGTCAAGTTATAATGAAATCTTCATTTTGTGTTAGTTTGTCATGATTTCTTCACGAAAACACGTTTTCCCATAATGGTAGGTTGAACTCTTGTAGGGGAAGCGCAGGTTTCATGAAAACAACTCAGAATGTCAAGTTATAATGAAATCTTCATTTTGTGTTAGTTTGTCATGATTTCTTCACGAAAACACGTTTTCCCATAATGGTAGGTTGAACTCTTGTAGGGGAAGCGCAGGTTTCATGAAAACAACTCAGAATGTCAAGTTATAATGAAATCTTCATTTTGTGTTAGTTTGTCATGATTTCTTCACGAAAACACGTTTTCCCATAATGGTAGGTTGAACTCTTGTAGGGGAAGCGCAGGTTTCATGAAAACAACTCAGAATGTCAAGTTATAATGAAATCTTCATTTTGTGTTAGTTTGTCATGATTTCTTCACGAAAACACGTTTTCCTATAATGGTAGGTTGAACTCTTGTAGGGGAAGCGCAGGTTTCATGAAAACAACTCAGAATGTCAAGTTATAATGAAATCTTCATTTTGTGTTAGTTTGTCATGATTTCTTCACGAAAACACGTTTTCCCATAATGGTAGGTTGAACTCTTGTAGGGGAAGCGCAGGTTTCATGAAAACAACTCAGAATGTCAAGTTATAATGAAATCTTCATTTTGTGTTAGTTTCGTGTCATGATTTCTTCACGAAAACACGTTTTCCTATAATGGTAGGTTGAACTCTTGTAGGGGAAGCGCAGGTTTCATGAAAACAACTCAGAATGTCAAGTTATAATAAAATCTTCATTTTGTGTTAGTTTCGTGTCATGATTTCTTCACGAAAACACGTTTTCCCATAATGGTAGGTTGATCTCTTGTAGGGGAAGCGCAGGTTTCATGAAAACAACTCAGAATGTCAAGTTATAATGAAATCTTCATTTTGTGTTAGTTTGTCATGATTTCTTCACGAAAACACGTTTTCCTATAATGGTAGGTTGAACTCTTGTAGGGGAAGCGCAGGTTTCATGAAAACAACTCAGAATGTCAAGTTATAATGAAATCTTCATTTTGTGTTAGTTTGTCATGATTTCTTCACGAAAACACGTTTTCCCATAATGGTAGGTTGAACTCTTGTAGGGGAAGCGCAGGTTTCATGAAAACAACTCAGAATGTCAAGTTATAATGAAATCTTCATTTTGTGTTAGTTTCGTGTCATGATTTCTTCACGAAAACACGTTTTCCTATAATGGTAGGTTGAACTCTTGTAGGGGAAGCGCAGGTTTCATGAAAACAACTCAGAATGTCAAGTTATAATAAAATCTTCATTTTGTGTTAGTTTCGTGTCATGATTTCTTCACGAAAACACGTTTTCCCATAATGGTAGGTTGAACTCTTGTAGGGGAAGCGCAGGTTTCATGAAAACAACTCAGAATGTCAAGTTATAATGAAATCTTCATTTTGTGTTATTTTGTCATGATTTCTTCACGAAAACACGTTTTCCCATAATGGTAGGTTGAACTCTTGTAGGGGAAGCGCAGGTTTCATGAAAACAACTCAGAATGTCAAGTTATAATGAAATCTTCATTTTGTGTTAGTTTGTCATGATTTCTTCACGAAAACACGTTTTCCCATAATGGTAGGTTGAACTCTTGTAGGGGAAGCGCAGGTTTCATGAAAACAACTCAGAATGTCAAGTTATAATGAAATCTTCATTTTGTGTTAGTTTCGTGTCATGATTTCTTCACGAAAACACGTTTTCCTATAATGGTAGGTTGAACTCTTGTTGGGGAAGCGCAGGTTTCATGAAAACAACTCAGAATGTCAAGTTATAATAAAATCTTCATTTTGTGTTAGTTTCGTGTCATGATTTCTTCACGAAAACACGTTTTCCCATAATGGTAGGTTGAACTCTTGTAGGGGAAGCGCAGGTTTCATGAAAACAACTCAGAATGTCAAGTTATAATGAAATCTTCATTTTGTGTTATTTTGTCATGATTTCTTCACGAAAACACGTTTTCCCATAATGGTAGGTTGAACTCTTGTAGGGGAAGCGCAGGTTTCATGAAAACAACTCAGAATGTCAAGTTATAATGAAATCTTCATTTTGTGTTAGTTTGTCATGATTTCTTCACGAAAACACGTTTTCCCATAATGGTAGGTTGAACTCTTGTAGGGGAAGCGCAGGTTTCATGAAAACAACTCAGAATGTCAAGTTATAATGAAATCTTCATTTTGTGTTAGTTTCGTGTCATGATTTCTTCACGAAAACACGTTTTCCTATAATGGTAGGTTGAACTCTTGTAGGGGAAGCGCAGGTTTCATGAAAACAACTCAGAATGTCAAGTTATAATAAAATCTTCATTTTGTGTTAGTTTCGTGTCATGATTTCTTCACGAAAACACGTTTTCCCATAATGGTAGGTTGAACTCTTGTAGGGGAAGCGCAGGTTTCATGAAAACAACTCAGAATGTCAAGTTATAATGAAATCTTCATTTTGTGTTAGTTTGTCATGATTTCTTCACGAAAACACGTTTTCCCGTAATGGTAGGTTGAACTCTTGTAGGGGAAGCGCAGGTTTCATGAAAACAACTCAGAATGTCAAGTTATAATGAAATCTTCATTTTGTGTTAGTTTGTCATGATTTCTTCACGAAAACACGTTTTCCCATAATGGTAGGTTGAACTCTTGTAGGGGAAGCGCAGGTTTCATGAAAACAACTCAGAATGTCAAGTTATAATAAAATCTTCATTTTGTGTTAGTTTCGTGTCATGATTTCTTCACGAAAACACGTTTTCCCATAATGGTAGGTTGAACTCTTGTAGGGGAAGCGCAGGTTTCATGAAAACAACTCAGAATGTCAAGTTATAATGAAATCTTCATTTTGTGTTATTTTGTCATGATTTCTTCACGAAAACACGTTTTCCCATAATGGTAGGTTGAACTCTTGTAGGGGAAGCGCAGGTTTCATGAAAACAACTCAGAATGTCAAGTTATAATGAAATCTTCATTTTGTGTTAGTTTGTCATGATTTCTTCACGAAAACACGTTTTCCCGTAATGGTAGGTTGAACTCTTGTAGGGGAAGCGCAGGTTTCATGAAAACAACTCAGAATGTCAAGTTATAATGAAATCTTCATTTTGTGTTAGTTTCGTGTCATGATTTCTTCACGAAAACACGTTTTCCTATAATGGTAGGTTGAACTCTTGTAGGGGAAGCGCAGGTTTCATGAAAACAACTCAGAATGTCAAGTTATAATAAAATCTTCATTTTGTGTTAGTTTCGTGTCATGATTTCTTCACGAAAACACGTTTTCCCATAATGGTAGGTTGAACTCTTGTAGGGGAAGCGCAGGTTTCATGAAAACAACTCAGAATGTCAAGTTATAATGAAATCTTCATTTTGTGTTATTTTGTCATGATTTCTTCACGAAAACACGTTTTCCTATAATGGTAGGTTGAACTCTTGTAGGGGAAGCGCAGGTTTCATGAAAACAACTCAGAATGTCAAGTTATAATGAAATCTTCATTTTGTGTTAGTTTGTCATGATTTCTTCACGAAAACACGTTTTCCCATAATGGTAGGTTGAACTCTTGTAGGGGAAGCGCAGGTTTCATGAAAACAACTCAGAATGTCAAGTTATAATAAAATCTTCATTTTGTGTTAGTTTCGTGTCATGATTTCTTCATGAAAACACGTTTTCCCATAATGGTAGGTTGAACTCTTGTAGGGGAAGCGCAGGTTTCATGAAAACAACTCAGAATGTCAAGTTATAATGAAATCTTCATTTTGTGTTAGTTTGTCATGATTTCTTCACGAAAACACGTTTTCCTATAATGGTAGGTTGAACTGTTGTAGGGGAAGCGCAGGTTTCATGAAAACAACTCAGAATGTCAAGTTATAATGAAATCTTCATTTTGTGTTAGTTTGTCATGATTTCTTCACGAAAACACGTTTTCCCATAATGGTAGGTTGAACTCTTGTAGGGGAAGCGCAGGTTTCATGAAAACAACTCAGAATGTCAAGTTATAATGAAATCTTCATTTTGTGTTAGTTTGTCATGATTTCTTCACGAAAACACGTTTTCCTATAATGGTAGGTTGAACTCTTGTAGGGGAAGCGCAGGTTTCATGAAAACAACTCAGAATGTCAAGTTATAATGAAATCTTCATTTTGTGTTAGTTTGTCATGATTTCTTCACGAAAACACGTTTTCCCATAATGGTAGGTTGAACTCTTGTAGGGGAAGCGCAGGTTTCATGAAAACAACTCAGAATGTCAAGTTATAATGAAATCTTCATTTTGTGTTAGTTTGTCATGATTTCTTCACGAAAACACGTTTTCCTATAATGGTAGGTTGAACTCTTGTAGGGGAAGCGCAGGTTTCATGAAAACAACTCAGAATGTCAAGTTATAATGAAATCTTCATTTTGTGTTAGTTTGTCATGATTTCTTCACGAAAACACGTTTTCCCATAATGGTAGGTTGAACTCTTGTAGGGGAAGCGCAGGTTTCATGAAAACAACTCAGAATGTCAAGTTATAATGAAATCTTCATTTTGTGTTAGTTTGTCATGATTTCTTCACGAAAACACGTTTTCCCATAATGGTAGGTTGAACTCTTGTAGGGGAAGCGCAGGTTTCATGAAAACAACTCAGAATGTCAAGTTATAATGAAATCTTCATTTTGTGTTATTTTGTCATGATTTCTTCACGAAAACACGTTTTCCTATAATGGTAGGTTGAACTCTTGTAGGGGAAGCGCAGGTTTCATGAAAACAACTCAGAATGTCAAGTTATAATGAAATCTTCATTTTGTGTTAGTTTGTCATGATTTCTTCACGAAAACACGTTTTCCCATAATGGTAGGTTGAACTCTTGTAGGGGAAGCGCAGGTTTCATGAAAACAACTCAGAATGTCAAGTTATAATGAAATCTTCATTTTGTGTTAGTTTCGTGTCATGATTTCTTCACGAAAACACGTTTTCCTATAATGGTAGGTTGAACTCTTGTAGGGGAAGCGCAGGTTTCATGAAAACAACTCAGAATGTCAAGTTATAATAAAATCTTCATTTTGTGTTAGTTTCGTGTCATGATTTCTTCACGAAAACACGTTTTCCCATAATGGTAGGTTGAACTCTTGTAGGGGAAGCGCAGGTTTCATGAAAACAACTCAGAATGTCAAGTTATAATGAAATCTTCATTTTGTGTTATTTTGTCATGATTTCTTCACGAAAACACGTTTTCCCATAATGGTAGGTTGAACTCTTGTAGGGGAAGCGCAGGTTTCATGAAAACAACTCAGAATGTCAAGTTATAATGAAATCTTCATTTTGTGTTAGTTTGTCATGATTTCTTCACGAAAACACGTTTTCCCATAATGGTAGGTTGAACTCTTGTAGGGGAAGCGCAGGTTTCATGAAAACAACTCAGAATGTCAAGTTATAATGAAATCTTCATTTTGTGTTAGTTTGTCATGATTTCTTCACGAAAACACGTTTTCCCATAATGGTAGGTTGAACTCTTGTAGGGGAAGCGCAGGTTTCATGAAAACAACTCAGAATGTCAAGTTATAATGAAATCTTCATTTTGTGTTAGTTTGTCATGATTTCTTCACGAAAACACGTTTTCCCATAATGGTAGGTTGAACTCTTGTAGGGGAAGCGCAGGTTTCATGAAAACAACTCAGAATGTCAAGTTATAATGAAATCTTCATTTTGTGTTAGTTTGTCATGATTTCTTCACGAAAACACGTTTTCCCATAATGGTAGGTTGAACTCTTGTAGGGGAAGCGCAGGTTTCATGAAAACAACTCAGAATGTCAAGTTATAATGAAATCTTCATTTTGTGTTAGTTTGTCATGATTTCTTCACGAAAACACGTTTTCCCATAATGGTAGGTTGAACTCTTGTAGGGGAAGCGCAGGTTTCATGAAAACAACTCAGAATGTCAAGTTATAATGAAATCTTCATTTTGTGTTAGTTTGTCATGATTTCTTCACGAAAACACGTTTTCCCATAATGGTAGGTTGAACTCTTGTAGGGGAAGCGCAGGTTTCATGAAAACAACTCAGAATGTCAAGTTATAATGAAATCTTCATTTTGTGTTAGTTTGTCATGATTTCTTCACGAAAACACGTTTTCCCATAATGGTAGGTTGAACTCTTGTAGGGGAAGCGCAGGTTTCATGAAAACAACTCAGAATGTCAAGTTATAATGAAATCTTCATTTTGTGTTAGTTTGTCATGATTTCTTCACGAAAACACGTTTTCCTATAATGGTAGGTTGAACTCTTGTAGGGGAAGCGCAGGTTTCATGAAAACAACTCAGAATGTCAAGTTATAATGAAATCTTCATTTTGTGTTATTTTGTCATGATTTCTTCACGAAAACACGTTTTCCCATAATGGTAGGTTGAACTCTTGTAGGGGAAGCGCAGGTTTCATGAAAACAACTCAGAATGTCAAGTTATAATGAAATCTTCATTTTGTGTTAGTTTGTCATGATTTCTTCACGAAAACACGTTTTCCTATAATGGTAGGTTGAACTCTTATAGGGGAAGCGCAGGTTTCATGAAAACAACTCAGAATGTCAAGTTATAATGAAATCTTCATTTTGTGTTAGTTTGTCATGATTTCTTCACGAAATCACGTTTTCCTATAATGGTAGGTTGAACTCTTGTAGGGGAAGCGCAGGTTTCATGAAAACAACTCAGAATGTCAAGTTATAATGAAATCTTCATTTTGTGTTAGTTTGTCATGATTTCTTCACGAAAACACGTTTTCCTATAATGGTAGGTTGAACTCTTGTAGGGGAAGCGCAGGTTTCATGAAAACAACTCAGAATGTCAAGTTATAATGACATCTTCATTTTGTGTTAGTTTGTCATGATTTCTTCACGAAAACACGTTTTCCTATAATGGTAGGTTGAACTCTTGTAGGGGAAGCGCAGGTTTCATGAAAACAACTCAGAATGTCAAGTTATAATGAAATCTTCATTTTGTGTTAGTTTGTCATGATTTCTTCACGAAAACACGTTTTCCCATAATGGTAGGTTGAACTCTTGTAGGGGAAGCGCAGGTTTCATGAAAACAACTCAGAATGTCAAGTTATAATGAAATCTTCATTTTGTGTTAGTTTGTCATGATTTCTTCACGAAAACACGTTTTCCCATAATGGTAGGTTGAACTCTTGTAGGGGAAGCGCAGGTTTCATGAAAACAACTCAGAATGTCAAGTTATAATGAAATCTTCATTTTGTGTTAGTTTGTCATGATTTCTTCACGAAAACACGTTTTCCCATAATGGTAGGTTGAACTCTTGTAGGGGAAGCGCAGGTTTCATGAAAACAACTCAGAATGTCAAGTTATAATGAAATCTTCATTTTGTGTTAGTTTGTCATGATTTCTTCACGAAAACACGTTTTCCCATAATGGTAGGTTGAACTCTTGTAGGGGAAGCGCAGGTTTCATGAAAACAACTCAGAATGTCAAGTTATAATGAAATCTTCATTTTGTGTTAGTTTGTCATGATTTCTTCACGAAAACACGTTTTCCCATAATGGTAGGTTGAACTCTTGTAGGGGAAGCGCAGGTTTCATGAAAACAACTCAGAATGTCAAGTTATAATGAAATCTTCATTTTGTGTTAGTTTGTCATGATTTCTTCA
Source organism: Paramormyrops kingsleyae (assembly GCF_048594095.1). Lineage (NCBI taxonomy): Eukaryota > Metazoa > Chordata > Actinopteri > Osteoglossiformes > Mormyridae > Paramormyrops > Paramormyrops kingsleyae. Next base: position 13,323 of record NW_027326313.1, on the reverse strand, counting down.
CGAAAACACGTTTTCCCATAATGGTAGGTTGAACTCTTGTAGGGGAAGCGCAGGTTTCATGAAAACAACTCAGAATGTCAAGTTATAATGAAATCTTCATTTTGTGTTAGTTTGTCATGATTTCTTCACGAAAACACGTTTTCCCATAATGGTAGGTTGAACTCTTGTAGGGGAAGCGCAGGTTTCATGAAAACAACTCAGAATGTCAAGTTATAATGAAATCTTCATTTTGTGTTAGTTTGTCATGATTTCTTCACGAAAACACGTTTTCCTATAATGGTAGGTTGAACTCTTGTAGGGGAAGCGCAGGTTTCATGAAAACAACTCAGAATGTCAAGTTATAATGAAATCTTCATTTTGTGTTATTTTGTCATGATTTCTTCACGAAAACACGTTTTCCCATAATGGTAGGTTGAACTCTTGTAGGGGAAGCGCAGGTTTCATGAAAACAACTCAGAATGTCAAGTTATAATGAAATCTTCATTTTGTGTTAGTTTGTCATGATTTCTTCACGAAAACACGTTTTCCCATAATGGTAGGTTGAACTCTTGTAGGGGAAGCGCAGGTTTCATGAAAACAACTCAGAATGTCAAGTTATAATGAAATCTTCATTTTGTGTTAGTTTGTCATGATTTCTTCACGAAAACACGTTTTCCCATAATGGTAGGTTGAACTCTTGTAGGGGAAGCGCAGGTTTCATGAAAACAACTCAGAATGTCAAGTTATAATGAAATCTTCATTTTGTGTTAGTTTGTCATGATTTCTTCACGAAAACACGTTTTCCTATAATGGTAGGTTGAACTCTTGTAGGGGAAGCGCAGGTTTCATGAAAACAACTCAGAATGTCAAGTTATAATGAAATCTTCATTTTGTGTTAGTTTGTCATGATTTCTTCACGAAAACACGTTTTCCCATAATGGTAGGTTGAACTCTTGTAGGGGAAGCGCAGGTTTCATGAAAACAACTCAGAATGTCAAGTTATAATGAAATCTTCATTTTGTGTTAGTTTGTCATGATTTCTTCACGAAAACACGTTTTCCCATAATGGTAGGTTGAACTCTTGTAGGGGAAGCGCAGGTTTCATGAAAACAACTCAGAATGTCAAGTTATAATGAAATCTTCATTTTGTGTTAGTTTGTCATGATTTCTTCACGAAAACACGTTTTCCTATAATGGTAGGTTGAACTCTTGTAGGGGAAGCGCAGGTTTCATGAAAACAACTCAGAATGTCAAGTTATAATAAAATCTTCATTTTGTGTTAGTTTCGTGTCATGATTTCTTCACGAAAACACGTTTTCCCATAATGGTAGGTTGAACTCTTGTAGGGGAAGCGCAGGTTTCATGAAAACAACTCAGAATGTCAAGTTATAATGAAATCTTCATTTTGTGTTATTTTGTCATGATTTCTTCACGAAAACACGTTTTCCTATAATGGTAGGTTGAACTCTTGTAGGGGAAGCGCAGGTTTCATGAAAACAACTCAGAATGTCAAGTTATAATGAAATCTTCATTTTGTGTTAGTTTGTCATGATTTCTTCACGAAAACACGTTTTCCCATAATGGTAGGTTGAACTCTTGTAGGGGAAGCGCAGGTTTCATGAAAACAACTCAGAATGTCAAGTTATAATGAAATCTTCATTTTGTGTTAGTTTCGTGTCATGATTTCTTCACGAAAACACGTTTTCCTATAATGGTAGGTTGAACTCTTGTAGGGGAAGCGCAGGTTTCATGAAAACAACTCAGAATGTCAAGTTATAATAAAATCTTCATTTTGTGTTAGTTTCGTGTCATGATTTCTTCACGAAAACACGTTTTCCCATAATGGTAGGTTGAACTCTTGTAGGGGAAGCGCAGGTTTCATGAAAACAACTCAGAATGTCAAGTTATAATGAAATCTTCATTTTGTGTTATTTTGTCATGATTTCTTCACGAAAACACGTTTTCCCATAATGGTAGGTTGAACTCTTGTAGGGGAAGCGCAGGTTTCATGAAAACAACTCAGAATGTCAAGTTATAATGAAATCTTCATTTTGTGTTAGTTTGTCATGATTTCTTCACGAAAACACGTTTTCCCATAATGGTAGGTTGAACTCTTGTAGGGGAAGCGCAGGTTTCATGAAAACAACTCAGAATGTCAAGTTATAATGAAATCTTCATTTTGTGTTAGTTTGTCATGATTTCTTCACGAAAACACGTTTTCCCATAATGGTAGGTTGAACTCTTGTAGGGGAAGCGCAGGTTTCATGAAAACAACTCAGAATGTCAAGTTATAATGAAATCTTCATTTTGTGTTAGTTTGTCATGATTTCTTCACGAAAACACGTTTTCCTATAATGGTAGGTTGAACTCTTGTAGGGGAAGCGCAGGTTTCATGAAAACAACTCAGAATGTCAAGTTATAATGAAATCTTCATTTTGTGTTAGTTTGTCATGATTTCTTCACGAAAACACGTTTTCCTATAATGGTAGGTTGAACTCTTGTACGGGAAGCGCAGGTTTCATGAAAACAACTCAGAATGTCAAGTTATAATGAAATCTTCATTTTGTGTTAGTTTGTCATGATTTCTTCACGAAAACACGTTTTCCTATAATGTTAGGTTGAACTCTTGTAGGGGAAGCGCAGGTTTCATGAAAACAACTCAGAATGTCAAGTTATAATGAAATCTTCATTTTGTGTTAGTTTGTCATGATTTCTTCACGAAAACACGTTTTCCTATAATGGTAGGTTGAACTCTTGTAGGGGAAGCGCAGGTTTCATGAAAACAACTCAGAATGTCAAGTTATAATGAAATCTTCATTTTGTGTTAGTTTGTCATGATTTCTTCACGAAAACACGTTTTCCTATAATGGTAGGTTGAACTCTTGTAGGGGAAGCGCAGGTTTCATGAAAACAACTCAGAATGTCAAGTTATAATGAAATCTTCATTTTGTGTTAGTTTGTCATGATTTCTTCACGAAAACACGTTTTCCTATAATGGTAGGTCGATCTCTTGTAGGGGAAGCGCAGGTTTCATGAAAACAACTCAGAATGTCAAGTTATAATGAAATCTTCATTTTGTGTTAGTTTGTCATGATTTCTTCACGATAACACGTTTTCCCATAAAGGTAGGTTGAACTCTTATAGGGGAAGCGCAGGTTTCATGAAAACAACTCAGAATGTCAAGTTATAATGAAATCTTCATTTTGTGTTAGTTTGTCATGATTTCTTCACGAAAACACGTTTTCCTATAATGGTAGGTTGAACTCTTGTAGGGGAAGCGCAGGTTTCATGAAAACAACTCAGAATGTCAAGTTATAATGAAATCTTCATTTTGTGTTAGTTTGTCATGATTTCTTCACGAAAACACGTTTTCCTATAATGGTAGGTCGAACTCTTGTAGGGGAAGCGCAGGTATCATGAAAACAACTCAGAATGTCAAGTTATAATGAAATCTTCATTTTGTGTTAGTTTGTCATGATTTCTTCACGAAAACACGTTTTCCCATAATGGTAGGTTGAACTCTTGTAGGGGAAGCGCAGGTTTCATGAAAACAACTCAGAATGTCAAGTTATAATGAAATCTTCATTTTGTGTTAGTTTGTCATGATTTCTTCACGAAAACACGTTTTCCCATAATGGTAGGTTGAACTCTTGTAGGGGAAGCGCAGGTTTCATGAAAACAACTCAGAATGTCAAGTTATAATGAAATCTTCATTTTGTGTTAGTTTGTCATGATTTCTTCACGAAAACACGTTTTCCTATAATGTTAGGTTGAACTCTTGTAGGGGAAGCGCAGGTTTCATGAAAACAACTCAGAATGTCAAGTTATAATGAAATCTTCATTTTGTGTTAGTTTGTCATGATTTCTTCACGAAAACACGTTTTCCCATAATGGTAGGTTGAACTCTTGTAGGGGAAGCGCAGGTTTCATGAAAACAACTCAGAATGTCAAGTTATAATGAAATCTTCATTTTGTGTTAGTTTGTCATGATTTCTTCACGAAAACACGTTTTCCCATAATGGTAGGTTGAACTCTTGTAGGGGAAGCGCAGGTTTCATGAAAACAACTCAGAATGTCAAGTTATAATGAAATCTTCATTTTGTGTTAGTTTGTCATGATTTCTTCACGAAAACACGTTTTCCTATAATGGTAGGTTGAACTCTTGTAGGGGAAGCGCAGGTTTCATGAAAACAACTCAGAATGTCAAGTTATAATGAAATCTTCATTTTGTGTTAGTTTCGTGTCATGATTTCTTCACGAAAACACGTTTTCCTATAATGGTAGGTTGAACTCTTGTAGGGGAAGCGCAGGTTTCATGAAAACAACTCAGAATGTCAAGTTATAATGAAATCTTCATTTTGTGTTAGTTTGTCATGATTTCTTCACGAAAACACGTTTTCCTATAATGTTAGGTTGAACTCTTGTAGGGGAAGCGCAGGTTTCATGAAAACAACTCAGAATGTCAAGTTATAATGAAATCTTCATTTTGTGTTAGTTTGTCATGATTTCTTCACGAAAACACGTTTTCCTATAATGGTAGGTTGAACTCTTATAGGGGAAGCGCAGGTTTCATGAAAACAACTCAGAATGTCAAGTTATAATGAAATCTTCATTTTGTGTTAGTTTCGTGTCATGATTTCTTCACGAAAACACGTTTTCCCATAATGGTAGGTTGAACTCTTGTAGGGGAAGCGCAGGTTTCATGAAAACAACTCAGAATGTCAATTTATAATAAAATCTTCATTTTGTGTTAGTTTCGTGTCATGATTTCTTCACGAAAACACGTTTTCCTATAATGGTAGGTTGAACTCTTGTAGGGGAAGCGCAGGTTTCATGAAAACAACTCAGAATGTCAAGTTATAATGAAATCTTCATTTTGTGTTAGTTTGTCATGATTTCTTCACGAAAACACGTTTTCCCATAATGGTAGGTTGAACTCTTGTAGGGGAAGCGCAGGTTTCATGAAAACAACTCAGAATGTCAAGTTATAATGAAATCTTCATTTTGTGTTAGTTTGTCATGATTTCTTCACGAAAACACGTTTTCCCATAATGGTAGGTTGAACTCTTGTAGGGGAAGCGCAGGTTTCATGAAAACAACTCAGAATGTCAAGTTATAATGAAATCTTCATTTTGTGTTAGTTTGTCATGATTTCTTCACGAAAACACGTTTTCCCATAATGGTAGGTTGAACTCTTGTAGGGGAAGCGCAGGTTTCATGAAAACAACTCAGAATGTCAAGTTATAATAAAATCTTCATTTTGTGTTAGTTTGTCATGATTTCTTCACGAAAACACGTTTTCCCATAATGGTAGGTTGAACTCTTGTAGGGGAAGCGCAGGTTTCATGAAAACAACTCAGAATGTCAAGTTATAATGAAATCTTCATTTTGTGTTAGTTTGTCATGATTTCTTCACGAAAACACGTTTTCCTATAATGGTAGGTTGAACTCTTGTAGGGGAAGCGCAGGTTTCATGAAAACAACTCAGAATGTCAAGTTATAATGAAATCTTCATTTTGTGTTAGTTTGTCATGATTTCTTCACGAAAACACGTTTTCCTATAATGTTAGGTTGAACTCTTGTAGGGGAAGCGCAGGTTTCATGAAAACAACTCAGAATGTCAAGTTATAATGAAATCTTCATTTTGTGTTAGTTTGTCATGATTTCTTCACGAAAACACGTTTTCCTATAATGGTAGGTTGAACTCTTGTAGGGGAAGCGCAGGTTTCATGAAAACATCTCAGAATGTCAAGTTATAATGAAATCTTCATTTTGTGTTAGTTTGTCATGATTTCTTCACGAAAACACGTTTTCCCATAATGGTAGGTTGAACTCTTGTAGGGGAAGCGCAGGTTTCATGAAAACAACTCAGAATGTCAAGTTATAATGAAATCTTCATTTTGTGTTAGTTTGTCATGATTTCTTCACGAAAACACGTTTTCCCATAATGGTAGGTTGAACTCTTGTAGGGGAAGCGCAGGTTTCATGAAAACAACTCAGAATGTCAAGTTATAATGAAATCTTCATTTTGTGTTAGTTTGTCATGATTTCTTCACGAAAACACGTTTTCCTATAATGGTAGGTTGATCTCTTGTAGGGGAAGCGCAGGTTTCATGAAAACAACTCAGAATGTCAAGTTATAATGAAATCTTCATTTTGTGTTAGTTTGTCATGATTTCTTCACGAAAACACGTTTTCCTATAATGGTAGGTTGAACTCTTGTAGGGGAAGCGCAGGTTTCATGAAAACAACTCAGAATGTCAAGTTATAATGAAATCTTCATTTTGTGTTAGTTTCGTGTCATGATTTCTTCACGAAAACACGTTTTCCTATAATGGTAGGTTGAACTCTTGTAGGGGAAGCGCAGGTTTCATGAAAACAACTCAGAATGTCAAGTTATAATGAAATCTTCATTTTGTGTTAGTTTGTCATGATTTCTTCACGAAAACACGTTTTCCCATAATGGTAGGTTGAACTCTTGTAGGGGAAGCGCAGGTTTCATGAAAACAACTCAGAATGTCAAGTTATAATGAAATCTTCATTTTGTGTTAGTTTGTCATGATTTCTTCACGAAAACACGTTTTCCCATAATGGTAGGTTGAACTCTTGTAGGGGAAGCGCAGGTTTCATGAAAACAACTCAGAATGTCAAGTTATAATGAAATCTTCATTTTGTGTTAGTTTGTCATGATTTCTTCACGAAAACACGTTTTCCTATAATGGTAGGTTGAACTCTTGTAGGGGAAGCGCAGGTTTCATGAAAACAACTCAGAATGTCAAGTTATAATGAAATCTTCATTTTGTGTTAGTTTGTCATGATTTCTTCACGAAAACACGTTATCCCATAATGGTAGGTTGAACTCTTGTAGGGGAAGCGCAGGTTTCATGAAAACAACTCAGAATGTCAAGTTATAATGAAATCTTCATTTTGTGTTAGTTTCTTGTCATGATTTCTTCACGAAAACACGTTTTCCTATAATGGTAGGTTGAACTCTTGTAGGGGAAGCGCAGGTTTCATGAAAACAACTCAGAATGTCAAGTTATAATAAAATCTTCATTTTGTGTTAGTTTCGTGTCATGATTTCTTCACGAAAACACGTTTTCCCATAATGGTAGGTTGAACTCTTGTAGGGGAAGCGCAGGTTTCATGAAAACAACTCAGAATGTCAAGTTATAATGAAATCTTCATTTTGTGTTATTTTGTCATGATTTCTTCACGAAAACACGTTTTCCCATAATGGTAGGTTGAACTCTTGTAGGGGAAGCGCAGGTTTCATGAAAACAACTCAGAATGTCAAGTTATAATGAAATCTTCATTTTGTGTTAGTTTGTCATGATTTCTTCACGAAAACACGTTTTCCCATAATGGTAGGTTGAACTCTTGTAGGGGAAGCGCAGGTTTCATGAAAACAACTCAGAATGTCAAGTTATAATGAAATCTTCATTTTGTGTTAGTTTGTCATGATTTCTTCACGAAAACACGTTTTCCCATAATGGTAGGTTGAACTCTTGTAGGGGAAGCGCAGGTTTCATGAAAACAACTCAGAATGTCAAGTTATAATGAAATCTTCATTTTGTGTTAGTTTGTCATGATTTCTTCACGAAAACACGTTTTCCTATAATGGTAGGTTGAACTCTTGTAGGGGAAGCGCAGGTTTCATGAAAACAACTCAGAATGTCAAGTTATAATGAAATCTTCATTTTGTGTTAGTTTGTCATGATTTCTTCACGAAAACACGTTTTCCCATAATGGTAGGTTGAACTCTTGTAGGGGAAGCGCAGGTTTCATGAAAACAACTCAGAATGTCAAGTTATAGTGAAATCTTCATTTTGTGTTAGTTTGTCATGATTTCTTCACGAAAACACGTTTTCCCATAATGGTAGGTTGAACTCTTGTAGGGGAAGCGCAGGTTTCATGAAAACAACTCAGAATGTCAAGTTATAATGAAATCTTCATTTTGTGTTAGTTTGTCATGATTTCTTCACGAAAACACGTTTTCCCATAATGGTGGGTTGAACTCTTGTAGGGGAAGCGCAGGTTTCATGAAAACAACTCAGAATGTCAAGTTATAATGAAATCTTCATTTTGTGTTAGTTTGTCATGATTTCTTCACGAAAACACGTTTTCCTATAATGGTAGGTTGATCTCTTGTAGGGGAAGCGCAGGTTTCATGAAAACAACTCAGAATGTCAAGTTATAATGAAATCTTCATTTTGTGTTAGTTTGTCATGATTTCTTCACGAAAACACGTTTTCCTATAATGGTAGGTTGAACTCTTGTAGGGGAAGCGCAGGTTTCATGAAAACAACTCAGAATGTCAAGTTATAATGAAATCTTCATTTTGTGTTAGTTTCGTGTCATGATTTCTTCACGAAAACACGTTTTCCCATAATGGTAGGTTGAACTCTTGTAGGGGAAGCGCAGGTTTCATGAAAACAACTCAGAATGTCAAGTTATAATGAAATCTTCATTTTGTGTTAGTTTGTCATGATTTCTTCACGAAAACACGTTTTCCCATAATGGTAGGTTGAACTCTTGTAGGGGAAGCGCAGGTTTCATGAAAACAACTCAGAATGTCAAGTTATAATGAAATCTTCATTTTGTGTTAGTTTGTCATGATTTCTTCACGAAAACACGTTTTCCCATAATGGTAGGTTGAACTCTTGTAGGGGAAGCGCAGGTTTCATGAAAACAACTCAGAATGTCAAGTTATAATGAAATCTTCATTTTGTGTTAGTTTGTCATGATTTCTTCACGAAAACACGTTTTCCTATAATGGTAGGTTGAACTCTTGTAGGGGAAGCGCAGGTTTCATGAAAACAACTCAGAATGTCAAGTTATAATGAAATCTTCATTTTGTGTTAGTTTGTCATGATTTCTTCACGAAAACACGTTTTCCTATAATGGTAGGTTGAACTCTTGTAGGGGAAGCGCAGGTTTCATGAAAACAACTCAGAATGTCAAGTTATAATGAAATCTTCATTTTGTGTTAGTTTGTCATGATTTCTTCACGAAAACACGTTTTCCCATAATGGTAGGTTGAACTCTTGTAGGGGAAGCGCAGGTTTCATGAAAACAACTCAGAATGTCAAGTTATAATGAAATCTTCATTTTGTGTTAGTTTCGTGTCATGATTTCTTCACGAAAACACGTTTTCCTATAATGGTAGGTTGAACTCTTGTAGGGGAAGCGCAGGTTTCATGAAAACAACTCAGAATGTCAAGTTATAATAAAATCTTCATTTTGTGTTAGTTTCGTGTCATGATTTCTTCACGAAAACACGTTTTCCCATAATGGTAGGTTGAACTCTTGTAGGGGAAGCGCAGGTTTCATGAAAACAACTCAGAATGTCAAGTTATAATGAAATCTTCATTTTGTGTTAGTTTGTCATGATTTCTTCACGAAAACACGTTTTCCCATAATGGTAGGTTGAACTCTTGTAGGGGAAGCGCAGGTTTCATGAAAACAACTCAGAATGTCAAGTTATAATGAAATCTTCATTTTGTGTTAGTTTGTCATGATTTCTTCACGAAAACACGTTTTCCCATAATGGTAGGTTGAACTCTTGTAGGGGAAGCGCAGGTTTCATGAAAACAACTCAGAATGTCAAGTTATAATGAAATCTTCATTTTGTGTTAGTTTGTCATGATTTCTTCACGAAAACACGTTTTCCCATAATGGTAGGTTGAACTCTTGTAGGGGAAGCGCAGGTTTCATGAAAACAACTCAGAATGTCAAGTTATAATGAAATCTTCATTTTGTGTTAGTTTGTCATGATTTCTTCACGAAAACACGTTTTCCTATAATGGTAGGTTGAACTCTTGTAGGGGAAGCGCAGGTTTCATGAAAACAACTCAGAATGTCAAGTTATAATGAAATCTTCATTTTGTGTTAGTTTGTCATGATTTCTTCACGAAAACACGTTTTCCCATAATGGTAGGTTGAACTCTTGTAGGGGAAGCGCAGGTTTCATGAAAACAACTCAGAATGTCAAGTTATAATAAAATCTTCATTTTGTGTTAGTTTGTCATGATTTCTTCACGAAAACACGTTTTCCCATAATGGTAGGTTGAACTCTTGTAGGGGAAGCGCAGGTTTCATGAAAACAACTCAGAATGTCAAGTTATAATGAAATCTTCATTTTGTGTTAGTTTGTCATGATTTCTTCACGAAAACACGTTTTCCCATAATGGTAGGTTGAACTCTTGTAGGGGAAGCGCAGGTTTCATGAAAACAACTCAGAATGTCAAGTTATAATGAAATCTTCATTTTGTGTTAGTTTGTCATGATTTCTTCACGAAAACACGTTTTCCCATAATGGTAGGTTGAACTCTTGTAGGGGAAGCGCAGGTTTCATGAAAACAACTCAGAATGTCAAGTTATAATGAAATCTTCATTTTGTGTTAGTTTGTCATGATTTCTTCACGAAAACACGTTTTCCCATAATGGTAGGTTGAACTCTTGTAGGGGAAGCGCAGGTTTCATGAAAACAACTCAGAATGTCAAGTTATAATGAAATCTTCATTTTGTGTTAGTTTGTCATGATTTCTTCACGAAAACACGTTTTCCCATAATGGTAGGTTGAACTCTTGTAGGGGAAGCGCAGGTTTCATGAAAACAACTCAGAATGTCAAGTTATAATGAAATCTTCATTTTGTGTTAGTTTGTCATGATTTCTTCACGAAAACACGTTTTCCCATAATGGTAGGTTGAACTCTTGTAGGGGAAGCGCAGGTTTCATGAAAACAACTCAGAATGTCAAGTTATAATGAAATCTTCATTTTGTGTTAGTTTGTCATGATTTCTTCACGAAAACACGTTTTCCTATAATGGTAGGTTGAACTCTTGTAGGGGAAGCGCAGGTTTCATGAAAACAACTCAGAATGTCAAGTTATAATGAAATCTTCATTTTGTGTTAGTTTGTCATGATTTCTTCACGAAAACACGTTTTCCCATAATGGTAGGTTGAACTCTTGTAGGGGAAGCGCAGGTTTCATGAAAACAACTCAGAATGTCAAGTTATAGTGAAATCTTCATTTTGTGTTAGTTTGTCATGATTTCTTCACGAAAACACGTTTTCCCATAATGGTAGGTTGAACTCTTGTAGGGGAAGCGCAGGTTTCATGAAAACAACTCAGAATGTCAAGTTATAATGAAATCTTCATTTTGTGTTAGTTTGTCATGATTTCTTCACGAAAACACGTTTTCCCATAATGGTGGGTTGAACTCTTGTAGGGGAAGCGCAGGTTTCATGAAAACAACTCAGAATGTCAAGTTATAATGAAATCTTCATTTTGTGTTAGTTTGTCATGATTTCTTCACGAAAACACGTTTTCCTATAATGGTAGGTTGATCTCTTGTAGGGGAAGCGCAGGTTTCATGAAAACAACTCAGAATGTCAAGTTATAATGAAATCTTCATTTTGTGTTAGTTTGTCATGATTTCTTCACGAAAACACGTTTTCCTATAATGGTAGGTTGAACTCTTGTAGGGGAAGCGCAGGTTTCATGAAAACAACTCAGAATGTCAAGTTATAATGAAATCTTCATTTTGTGTTAGTTTCGTGTCATGATTTCTTCACGAAAACACGTTTTCCCATAATGGTAGGTTGAACTCTTGTAGGGGAAGCGCAGGTTTCATGAAAACAACTCAGAATGTCAAGTTATAATGAAATCTTCATTTTGTGTTAGTTTGTCATGATTTCTTCACGAAAACACGTTTTCCCATAATGGTAGGTTGAACTCTTGTAGGGGAAGCGCAGGTTTCATGAAAACAACTCAGAATGTCAAGTTATAATGAAATCTTCATTTTGTGTTAGTTTGTCATGATTTCTTCACGAAAACACGTTTTCCCATAATGGTAGGTTGAACTCTTGTAGGGGAAGCGCAGGTTTCATGAAAACAACTCAGAATGTCAAGTTATAATGAAATCTTCATTTTGTGTTAGTTTGTCATGATTTCTTCACGAAAACACGTTTTCCTATAATGGTAGGTTGAACTCTTGTAGGGGAAGCGCAGGTTTCATGAAAACAACTCAGAATGTCAAGTTATAATGAAATCTTCATTTTGTGTTAGTTTGTCATGATTTCTTCACGAAAACACGTTTTCCCTATAATGGTAGGTTGAACTCTTGTAGGGGAAGCGCAGGTTTCATGAAAACAACTCAGAATGTCAAGTTATAATGAAATCTTCATTTTGTGTTAGTTTGTCATGATTTCTTCACGAAAACACGTTTTCCCATAATGGTAGGTTGAACTCTTGTAGGGGAAGCGCAGGTTTCATGAAAACAACTCAGAATGTCAAGTTATAATGAAATCTTCATTTTGTGTTAGTTTCGTGTCATGATTTCTTCACGAAAACACGTTTTCCTATAATGGTAGGTTGAACTCTTGTAGGGGAAGCGCAGGTTTCATGAAAACAACTCAGAATGTCAAGTTATAATGAAATCTTCATTTTGTGTTAGGTTTCGTGTGTCATGATTTCTTCACGAAAACACGTTTTCCCATAATGGTAGGTTGAACTCTTGTAGGGGAAGCGCAGGTTTCATGAAAACAACTCAGAATGTCAAGTTATAATGAAATCTTCATTTTGTGTTAGTTTTGTCATGATTTCTTCACGAAAACACGTTTTCCCATAATGGTAGGTTGAACTCTTGTAGGGGAAGCGCAGGTTTCATGAAAACAACTCAGAATGTCAAGTTATAATGAAATCTTCATTTTGTGTTAGTTTGTCATGATTTCTTCACGAAAACACGTTTTCCCATAATGGTAGGTTGAACTCTTGTAGGGGAAGCGCAGGTTTCATGAAAACAACTCAGAATGTCAAGTTATAATGAAATCTTCATTTTGTGTTAGTTTGTCATGATTTCTTCACGAAAACACGTTTTCCCATAATGGTAGGTTGAACTCTTGTAGGGGAAGCGCAGGTTTCATGAAAACAACTCAGAATGTCAAGTTATAATGAAATCTTCATTTTGTGTTAGTTTGTCATGATTTCTTCACGAAAACACGTTTTCCCATAATGGTAGGTTGAACTCTTGTAGGGGAAGCGCAGGTTTCATGAAAACAACTCAGAATGTCAAGTTATAATGAAATCTTCATTTTGTGTTAGTTTGTCATGATTTCTTCACGAAAACACGTTTTCCCATAATGGTAGGTTGAACTCTTGTAGGGGAAGCGCAGGTTTCATGAAAACAACTCAGAATGTCAAGTTATAATGAAATCTTCATTTTGTGTTAGTTTGTCATGATTTCTTCACGAAAACACGTTTTCCCATAATGGTAGGTTGAACTCTTGTAGGGGAAGCGCAGGTTTCATGAAAACAACTCAGAATGTCAAGTTATAAT
>NW_027326312.1:0-24167 GCF_048594095.1 Paramormyrops kingsleyae | reverse complement strand
TTTCCGGACGTGAATATAACCCTGTACCCGAACTCAGACATGAGCGTGGGAGAGAACGTTCTCAACGCTCCCCATCTCTGTCTCCTGAACGGGGTACCTACTCCTCTGCACCTAACTACCACGGATCCAGCAGGTCATACGGCGATCCTCTGAGCCCCAGGTATTCGCGCCGTGACGGACACTGCTCCCCTACACCTCCACCTTCTCCATATCGTCAGCGTGACTACCACTCTGCCAGCAGCTATGGTCATTACAGAAACTACAGCCCGGACAGGCGCCACTCACCTGACCCCTACAGGGGACGGGAAACGCCCCGAGGTGGCTCCTCTAGACATGCCTCTTATTCTCCTCCACATTACACTAGCAAACCCAGCTATGACTCACCCCAAGCACGCTCAGCCAGAGAACGATACCTCGTGAATAGGGAAAGGAGCAATCGTGTGAGTTTCACGGAAGATCCCTCTGATTCGGGAAAAGAGTGGTAGCAGATGCTGAGGGCCAAGTGTCTGCTGCTGCGGGTGATGAGGCCCCACGACAGGTGTTGCCACCCTCTTGCAGAACCCCAACACGTTATGTGATGACAGTTATAGAGAACGTTGCCACTAAAGTATACCTGGACACAGGTTCAGACATATCACTGATTAGTGAGGCCTTTAGAATGTCTATTCCATCTCTCAGAACAAAACCCATGCAGCGCTCTCAACTCTTTCCTAGGTCAGTGACTGGTGACTATTTAGACAACCTTGGCACACTTTCCATCACCATTAGGCTCTGCAATGAGGTTTTCACCCACACAGTCCAGGTAATCAGGAACATTACACAGCCGGTGATCTTAGGTTGGGACTTCCTACTACTGCATCATGCTGTTGTTGACTTGGGTGAAGGTATTTTCAAGGTAGGGAATCGCACTAGTGTCCCCCTCCTGTGCGCTACGGAGACAGTTCTTCTGAGCTGCAGCGCTGTCACCCTAGCTCCTGTCTTAGTTCCTGCCATGTCACAGATGACCCTTCTAGCTAAGGTTCAGCCAGCTGTTGGCATGCCTGAGGTTGAAGCCGATTATACGGGTATTCTAGAGCCAGATCCACCAGGCTACCAAGGTCTGTTAGTGGCACGTACGCTTGCTCCTGTACAGGCAGGGCTGATTTATGTTAGGGTTATGAACCCAACTAATGCTGACCTCCAGGTTCCAGGTGACACTAGGCTAGGAGATTTCCATCCACTAGGAACAGACAGTAACAATGACTACTGTGTAGTAGAAGCTAAGGTGGCCACAGTTGCTTCGACCACAGGGCCCTCTCCTCAACAGTCAGTCCCAAATGTTGACCTTAATCAGGCAGAACTTACTCCTGAGCAGCGACGGCAGCTTGAAACTTTACTGCTGACTTACAGTGACATTTTCAGTGCTAATGACCATGACTATGGACGCACTGACGTAGTCCAACATTGCATCAAAACCAGAGAGGTTCCACCCATCAAACAGAGAGCATACAGAACCTCGCCCAACATGAGAATGGAGATAGACAGGCAGGTGCAGCTGCTCCTTTCACAGGACATCATTGAGGAAAGTTGTAGCCCCTGGTCCTCGCCTGTTGTTCTTGTCCGAAAAAAAGATGCCAGCTACAGATTCTGTATTGATTACAGGAAGTTGAATGCAGTGACCATTAGAGATTCATACCCCCTGCCACGCCCTGCAGATGCACTTGACAGCCTGTCCGGTGCGTGCTGGTTCAGTACAATGGACTTATCAAGTGGATATTGGCAGGTCAAGCTTGATCCACATGACAAGGAGAAAACTGCGTTCACCACAGGCAGTGGCCTATATCAATTTAAAGTTATGCCCATGGGCCTCACTAATGCTCCACCCACTTTTCAGAGACTGATGGAGCTGGTGCTCCATGGCCTGCATTGGAAGGAATGTTTAATTTACCTGGATGATGTCCTTGTGTTCAGTCGCTCCTTTGCGGACCACCTACAAAGCCTTGGAGAGGTGTTCAGCCGGTTCCGTGCTGCTGGTCTCAAGTTGAAAGCCAGGAAGTGCCAAATAGCACAACCACAGGTCACCTTCCTGGGGCATGTGGTCTCCAGTTCTGGACTCCAGCCTGATGCAAGGAACCTTGAAAAGGTTCGTGGATGGCCTACACCCAGAACAACTACAGAGGTGAGGGCATTTATTGGATTGTGTTCCTACTACCGTAGGTTTGTCAGGAACTTCTCTTTCATTGCTGCCCCACTACATGCTCTCACCCAAAAAGGGGCAATATTCAGTTGGACTGTTGAATGTGACGATGCTTTTCAGTCATTGAAACATGCTCTCACTTGCCCACCTGTAGTGGCACATCCCATCTTCACCCAGCCCTTCTTGTTGTACACAGACGCGTCACAGGATAATATTGGCTCAGTGCTGGCTCAAAGACAAGACAATAAGGAACGCGTCATAGCCTATGCAAGTCATACACTCAGCTCTTCTGAAAGAAGGTGGTCTACTTTTGACCGGGAACTTTGGGCAGTTGTTTGGTCTGTGAGGCACTTTAAACACTTCTTGTCCGGTAGCTCTTTTACAGTGGTCACAGATCATAAGCCCCTCCTGAGTCTAAAGAAATCTTCAGTGGATAATGATCCGACTGGCAGACGCAGTCGATGGATACTCGAGCTGGATGTATATGACTACAACATCGTACACCGGGAAGGTAAACAACACGCCAATGCAGATGCCATGTCCCGTCGGCCCAACACTGACACTCAAAGCAAAGCTGTTCAGTGTGTTATCTCGACTATCACCTCCAGAGACAGGATTGCCCCTGTTGACAGTGACAGGAATGACAACATTGCCCCACTTTTCTCTGAAGTCCGTCACACTTTGTCAGTGGACTTGGTAAAGTTGCGGGACCAGCAGAGGGAGGATGGATGTCTCAGTGAAGTCATCGCATGGCTGGAGGGCAGTGCGTCCAAACCACCGATAGGCCACTTGAAACACTCCTCTTCCACCTTGCGGAAACTTTGGCATGAGTTCCCCAGATTGGTACTTCGGCATGGGATCCTGTGCAGGAAGATCAAAGCAGGCCCATGTGCACCTGCTTCCTTCCAAGTTGTTCTTCCCGCAACTCTCATCCCCACAGCTCTTGCAACACTGCATGGTAACCCATTTAGTGGTCACCAAGGCGCGGAGCGCACACTGCTGAGGGCCAGACGCATCTGTTACTGGCCATATATGTCCCGTGACATTCACAAGTTTTGTACAGAATGCTGGCCATGCCAAACACGTGGATCTCCCACTCCACATGAAAGAGCCCCGCTACAGCCCATTCAAGTAGAGAGACCTTTCCAAAAGATTGCTGCAGACATCACTGAGCTGCCGGTCACCACACAAGGTAACAGGTATGTTCTGGCAGTAATGGACTATTTTACACGATATGTTAACCTCTTTCCATTGAAGGATCAGCGTGCCACTACTGTGGCAAAGTGCATTTTTGAAGACTACATAAGACAACATGGCTTGCCGCAGTCAATTCACACGGACCAAGGACGGCAGTTTGAATCAGACCTCATTAAGCATCTCTGCGCCTTATTGGGTATTGCCAAAACACGCACATCTCCATATCATGCACAGTCCGATGGTATGGTAGAGAGACTGAACAGGACGCTGAAAGATCAGCTTGCAAAGTATATATCGCATTCTGGAGGTGAGTGGGATCAGTACTTGCCACAAGTTGAACTCGCCTACAACTCAAGTGTTCATACGAGCACTGGATTTTCCCCCTTCTTTCTGGTTCATGGCAGAGAACCGAACTTGCCGCTCGATATTGTGTTGAACTGTAGTCCAGCTGTGACTTCCCCCACACCTGGTTCACCAGCCGAATATGCCAAGCTGATTGCTGTTCGGTTGTCACGTGCTTTCAAGGATGCAGCCCTGAACAGTGGTGCAAACAAACAGCACCAAAAGGCTCAGTATGACAGGAAAGTGGTGTTTCACCCTCACCAACCGGGTGACCTTGTTCTCCTGGATGACCCAGCACAAAAGATGAACAAGCTTGCTCCCAGGTGGAAGGGGCCATTTGTGGTCCAGCGTCGGTTGAGCAGAGACGGACACCCTGGCGTTACCTATGAGATCACCAACCCTAGGAACGCTCACTCACGGACATGGATTGTTCACCATAATCGACTAAAAACCTACAAAGGGACTTTGCTAACCTCTCCTGCCAACAATCAGGCACCCTCCGTGCCAACTGATGGGGGTGGAGCAGTGACCTCAGCCTCTTCTCTTACTGCTTTGTCGGGTGCCCTGCCTTTTCGCCCTCCTGTTCCCCCACATGTTTCCGCCACGGCTGGAATGCAGCCGGTGTCCAATCCACCCAGGGCTGCTCCTCAGAACAATGTCCCCCCCTGTTCGCAGCCTCCCAGTCCTTGCCCCTCTTTCCCCTTTCCCTCGTCATCAGTTGCCCCGATGGATGTTCGTAGGCCCAATTCATTGCCCCAGGTGCCCCTGCAGGTCACGTCCCGCTATGGACGCCGGGTTCGGCAGCCAGCTAAATACAAGGACTTTGTCACTTAAAGAGCTTTGGAGGGACACATATGGCCCCTACATGTTCGTTGTTCTTTAAGTGTTGTGATTTATGTTCTTATTTGATATTGTACCGTTTGCACAGGCCAGAATGTTTGCGCATGTCTCAGGCCATGGACTACTACTATGCAGATGCTCTGTTTTCTTTGTCAGTGTTTCACGTCGTGTTGTGCTAAGACAACCAAAACCAACTTTAACGACAGTTGACGAAATGTACATATGTTGAGTTGTTGGTTACTGGATGGTTGGTCGTTACTGGCCGTATACAGGGTTTTCATTTCCATTTCTTTTTTTGGTTCGTACGTGATTTGTTGAAATGAGGACATTTCTACCACAGCAGGGGAAGACTGTAACCGTATTTACTGTGCACATTATTTTTGGATTATTTTAATTAAGTGTATGTCACTGATTTATGTTATATTATTATTATGCTTTGCAGTAATTTTATTGAGGTTAATGTATATTTATTTTACATTACAATGTTATGTTGAATGATCAGATTTAATATTAATTTATTTTATTTTATTTATAATCAGTTACAGCACTTTATTATTTCGGTTATATTTACGTGTGTTATATTTAGGTTCAGTATGTTCTCTTGGTTATCCGTTTTATTAGTTCCTAGCTGCCCGGGTACACAGGGGGACGGGTTTAGAGGGGAACGGTGGTGAGCGGCTGGGAGAAGAAGTTGGAAGGTGTTGTGCTGCCGTGTTGGTGATTATTAAACGTAATCGTTACAAAAACTGTAGCCCGCTTACTACCCACAGTCCGAGAGGGAGACTGGCACACGCTACCCACTCATCAAGAAACAAGGGTTACAAAAGTAACAACACTAGGGCTGACATAACAATGACCGGACTGGGGAAACAAACGCGGACTAAATACAATGGACTAATGACAACGATCAGGAACAGCTGGTAAACACGGGGAATCCACACAGGGTTAACGAGGGGGCGTGGCACACGGAAGGAGCGAACGATCGGGGCATGACACTTAGCAACCCTGAAAATCATTTGGGTGGGGGTAGAGATGTTTTTGTCCCCGGGCCCGAGGAGGACACGAGGCGAAGGTGCTCGCGTGCACGAAAACCGCCCCCACCCCGTCCCCGCGTTCACCAACACACCAACAGTACAATGTAAAATTAAACATTTCCGCAATTGCCTTTAAATATCCTACTTATTAAAATTACTCACTTGGCACATTTCTCCGAACTCTAATTTTGTGCAATTCAGACCATGTTATTCAAAGATTAATATTTTGAAAAATAACTTAGAACTCGTTTGAACTTACTGAAAAACTTACTCTTTTTCCATTTCCTTTGAGACCAGTGCTTTTCTCGTGTATTCAAACAAATTGTTCTTCAGTAGCCTCGCACAGCCTAGGCTACACTGCCACCAGGCGGTGTTGGGGTGAGAACAAATCATTTAACAGAACAAAAACACTTACAATTAACATAACATATATATGAATATATGAGTAATTTTAACTGCTATTACCGCGGTATTAAGGTTTTCCCATTTCCCTCCAGGCCTCCAATGCTGTTGTCCAATTGATATTTTCATTCATCCATCCATCCATCCATCCATTAACTTCCGCTTATCCGAGGTCAGGTCGCGGGGTCAGCAGTCTCAGCAGGCAAACCCAGATTTCCCTATCCGAGGCCACTTCCTCCAGCTCCTCTGGGGGAATCCCAAGGCGTTCCTAGGCCATCCGAAAGACATAGTCCCTCCAGCATGTCCTGGGTCTTCCTCGGGGCCTCCTCCCAGTGGGACATGCCCAGAACACCTCACCAGGGAGGCATCCAGGAGGCATCCTAAGCAGATGCCCGAGACACCTCATCTGGCTCCTCTCAATGCGGAGGAGCAGCGGCTCTACTCTGAGTCTCTCCCGAATAAAAGAGCTCCACACCCTATCTCTAAGGGAGAGCCCAGCCACCCTGCGGAGAAAACTAATTTTGGCTGCTTGCACTTGCGATCTCGTTCTTTCGATCACTACCCACAGCTCGTGACCATAGGTGAGGGTAGGACCGTAGATCGATTGGTAAATCGAGAGCTTTGCCTTTTGGCTCAGCTCTTTCTTCACCATGACAGGCCGATGCAGCACCCGCATCACTGCTGATGCTGCACCGATCTGCCTGTTGATCTCCCGCTCCATCCTTCCTTCACTCATGAACAAGACCCTGAGATACTTAAACTCCACCACTTGGGGAAGGACCTCCTCCCCGACCCAGAGAGAGCACTCCACCCTTTTCCAGCTGAGGACCATGGTCTCTGATTTGGAGGTGCTGATTTTCATTCCAGCCTCTTCACACTCGGCTGCGAACTGCTCCAGTGAGAGCCAAAGGTCACGGTCTGATGAGGCCAACAGAGCCACATCATCTGCAAAAAGCAGAGACCTAATCCTGATGTCACCAAACCGGACACCCTCAACGCCCTGGCTGCACCTAGAAATTCTGTCCATAAAGGTTATGAACAGAATCAGTGATAAAGGGCAGCCCTGGCGGAGTCCAACCCTCACCAGGAACAACTCTGACTTACTGCCGGCAATGCGGACCAAGCTCTGACACCAGTTGTACAGGAACCGAACAGCCCTTATAAGGCAGCCCGACACCCCATACTCCCGGAGCACTCCCCACAGGACGCGGTCACAAGTTCACAAAGCACATGTAAACTGGTTGGGCAAACTCCAGGACCTTGCCGAGAGTATAGAGCTGGTCCACTGTTCCACGGCCAGGGCGAAAACCACACTGCTCCTCCTGAATCCGAGGTTTGACTATCCGACTGACTCTCCTCTCCAGAACCCCCGAATAGACCTTACCAGGGAGGCTGAGGAGTGTGATCCCCCTATAGTTGGAACACACCCTCCGGTCCCCTTTCTTGAAGAGGGGGACACCCACCCCGGTCTGTCAATCCAGAGGCACCACCCCCGATGTCCATGCGATGCTGCAGATGCGTGTCAACCAAGACATGAGCCAACATCCAGAGCCTTGAGGTACTCCAGGCGGATCGCATCCACCCCCGGGGCCCGGCCACCGAGGAGCTATTTAACCACCTCAGTGACCTCTGTCCAGGCGAGTCCACCCCCAAGTCCCCAGACTCTGCTTCTTCATTGGAAGGCGTGTCAGTGGGATTTAGGAGGTCTTCAAAGTATTCCTTCCACCGACCCACAACGTCCCGAGCTGAGGTCAGCAGTGCACCATCCCCACCATAAACAGTGTTGATGCTGAACCGCTTTCCTGCCCTGAGACGCCGGATGGTGGACCAGAATCTCCTCGAAGCCATCCGGAAGTCGTTCTCCATGACCTCTCCAAACTCCTCCCATACCCGAATTTTTGCCTCAGCGACCGCCGAAGCCGCGTTCCGCTTGGTCCGCCGGTACTCATCAGCTGCTTCCGGAGTCCCACAGGCCAAAAAGGCCCGATAGGACTCCTTCTTCAGCTTGACGGCATCCCTCACTGCTGGTGTCCACCAGCGGGTTCGGGGATTGCCGCCGTGACAAGCACCGACTACCTTACGGCCACAGCTCCGGTCAGCCGCCTCCACAATGGAGGCACGGAACATGGCCCATTCGGACTCAATGTCCCCCGCCTCCCCCGGGACATGGGCGAACTTCTGCCGGAGGTAGGAGTTGAAACTCCCTCTGACAGGGGATTCCGGCAGACATTCCCAGCAGACCCGCACTATATGCTTGGGTCTACCAGGTCTGACCCAACCAGCGGAGCCAACCCACCACCAGGTGGTGATCGGTTGACAGCTCCGCCCCTCTCCTCACCTGAGTGTCTAATACATGCGGCCGCAAAGTCCGATGACACGACCACAAAGTTGATCATCGAACTGCGGCCTAGGGTGTCCTGGTGCCAAGTGCACATATGGACACTCTTATGTTTGAACATGGTGTTCATTATGGACAATCCGTGATGGACACAGAAGTCCAACAACAAAACACCGCTCGGGTTCAGATCGGGGGGGGGCGTTCCTCCCAATCACACCCCTCCAGGTCTCACTGCCGTTGCCCACGTGAGCATTGAAGTCCCCCAGCAGAACAAGAGAGTCCCCAGGAGGAGCGCTCTCCAACACCCCTTCCAAGGACTCCAAAAAGGGTGGGTATTCTGAACTGCCATTTGGCGCATAAGCGCAAACAACAGTCAGGACCCATCCCCCCACCCGAAGGTGAAGGGAGGCTACCCTCTCGTCCACCGCGGTAAACCCCAATGTACAGGCGCCCAACCAGTACTTATACTTATGCCCAGCAATAAGTATGCCCACCCCAGCTCGGCGCCTCTCCCTGTGAGCAACTCCAGAGCGGAAGAGGGTCCAACCTAGGGTTGCAAAATTCTAGGAATATTCTTGTTAATTCCCATACTTTCCCGTTAATTCCCATGGAAAGTTTCTAATGTGGAATATTTCCAAAATTCTCCAGCTTAACTTCCCATGGAACGGAAAGTTTCAGGAAAATTTCCAGAAATTTTCCAGCCCTTTGCAACCTTAGTCCAACCCCCTTCGAGGAGACTGGTTCCAGAGCCAAAGCCGTGCATCGAAGTGAGCCTGACTACATCTAGTTGGAACCTCACAGCCTCACGCACCAGCTCAGGCTCCTTCCCCACCAGAGAGGTGACATTCCATGTCCCTAGAGCTAGCTTCTGCAGCCGAGGATTGGACCGCCAAAGTCCCTGCCTTCGGCCACTGCCCAACTCACACTGCACCCGACCCCTATGGTCCCTCCTACAGGTGGTGAGCCCATTGGAGGGAAATTGATATTTTATTTTACAAATACCCACCGATTATATTCTACAACTAGAAACAGTTCAAGTTCAAATGTATACAAGTTAAACTAATGATAACACGATCAGAAACTAACAGCAGTAGTAACCTACATCATGATAAATATGACAATTACTGTGGCAGTCAACTTGGCATTATAAATACTAGACTTGTGTTAAGTACAAATGTAAATTAGGTTGGCATGGCTTTATGCAATGAATTGAGAAGGGTACTGTGCAAGACAATTAAAACAATATTAAATGCTTTTAATTGAATGACAATTTCATTCTTTTCTTTCCCAGATGTGATGAAGTATTACATTAAGAACATAAGAAATTTACAAACGAGAGGAGGCCATTCGGCCCATCAAGCTCGTTTGGGGAGAACTTAACTAATAGCTCAGAGTTGTTAAAATCTTATCTAGCTCTGATTTAAAGGAACCCAGGGTTTTAGCTTCCGCTACACGAGCAGGAAGACTATTCCATACTCTAACTACACGCTGTGTAAAGAAGTGCTTCCTCAAATTTGTTTTGAAATGTTCTCCCGCTAATTTCCACTTATGGCCACAAGTTCTAGTATTTTGACTAATATTGAAATAGTCATTTGGCTGAACAGCATCCAGACCCGTTAGCATCTTATAGACCTGAATCATATCCCCCCTTAGTCTCCTTTGCTCAAGGCTAAACAGATTCAGTTCCGCTAACCTCTCCTCATAAGACATTCCTCTTAGACCAGGAATCATTCTCGTAGCTCTTCGTTGCACCTTTTCTAAGGCAGCAATGTCCTTCTTGACGTATGGTGACCAAACCTGCACACAGTATTCTAGGTGGGGTCTTACGAAGGAATTATATAAGTGTAACATCACCTCCCTTGACTGTACAAATACGTAATCAGGAAACTGACAATGAATACACAGCTGACTAGCGTGTTAACGATAAGTTCAAAACATTCCAATTTATCAGTTACTAATGTGATCTTAAAACATTAACGAAAAATGTTCAATCTACTGTAATTAAAAATACAGCCTTGTGCCCTGTGAAGGACTGGCGTCCTATCCAGAGGTTACTCCTGCCTTGTGCCCAGTTTCCAGGCCTCACCATGACTCTGACCAAGGTAAGCAGCTGGAAGATGGATGGATGGGTGAACTAAGATGCTGATAAAGAAAACAATATGAACTAAACAATTAATAAAACACAGGTATAACATTTTTATGGTATTTGGGTATTTTTTTATGTTTTTTTCCCTCTGCTGAGTTACATTAAAATTTTGGGGTTCCATTTTTTCAGAATGAGGTGCACAGTTGAGATACATTTGGTTTAAAAACAGGACTTTTTTGCAGCGTAATCTCTTAAATACAGTATTTAGAATTAGTAACTTTTGAATGAAAAGGTTTTGATGTGCAGCTTGAGAAAGAGTATAAGAAAAACATGAAGCCACAAACTTGTGGAGCCATGATGAAGCACGATTTATTCCAGTAATGGTGAACTCAGAACACAGGGGAGGAAATGGACAGTGCACTTTGGGTTTGCTTTGTTTGAATACAGTTTGCACCACCTTATGTTACTTGTTGCACTGTTTACTAACTAATGACCCTCCTGTCTCTACTGAATATTGTAATACTAATTAGATTCACAATGTGTTGGAGTTGAGGAGGCAGTGGATGTGACTGACCACACCACCATACATTACTTATTTAATTTACAACATACACTAAATCAGAGTATTGAGCACATTTCTGTGAACATGAAGTGGTGAACACAGCTGATAAGAATCTACAACCTTAGAATGTCTTATAAAGGAATTCTTGTTACACCACAATAAAGCCTCAAATTCAATATTCAGTTTTCGCCAGAGGTCTCAGTTCAGCTCCGCCGACTGCCAGTGGTTCCAGCTCAGTCCTTGTGTATCCTAGTGGTCCCAAGCCTACAGATCCATCAGCGTCCTTCGGTGTTGGCCCTGGAGTCCCTTCAATGGCCTTGGGTCCCGGTTCTGTGGGCCCATCAGCGTCTATCAGTCCCAGTCCTATTGTTCCCATGGCGCCACGTAGTCTCTTGAACCTTCCAACACCCCTGAGAATCCACGTCCCTGCATCCAGCCTCAGCTCCCGGGGACCCAGAAGAACCATATTACCCATGCCCCAGGTTTTGTCCCATTACCCTGTCCCACCTTTGTATCTCTCTGGTCTATGTCCTCTGTGGTCTGCACTAGTGTCTCTGTCCCTGTCCTTGTGTTCCTTCCAACTGTCTGCCCTGTTTCTGTCCCATGGTGCTTCCAGTCTCCTTTCCCTGCAGTCCCTAGTCTTGTCTTTGTCTGCTTTCCGGCCCCAGTTCTGTCCTGTCTCGTCTTGTCAGGTGTGTGCCATGCTCTCTGGTTGTCATTGGTCTTGTTCTGCTCTGTTCCCCTTGTGACATTCTGTGTCTGGTCCAGTGGTTGGTTTTGTCCTTCTGGAGTTCCGTCTTGTATTGTCTGGTCTGTCCACCATGGATATTTTCAGCCCTTGTCTGGTCCTGGGTCACGTCATTCTTCAGCCCTCATGTTTGCTCCCTCAGTCCCCCTCCTCTGGTCTTTCATGCTGCCTCTCGTTCTGCTCCCTTTTTGGTCTCCCATATAAAAGTACTTCCCAGTCCTGTGTTCTCCTGACATTAATGTTATCTCCCCTGTGTTCTGTGTTTCCCCTTTGCCCTTCATTATTGTTTTGGATCCCCCACAATCATACTTGTTTCTGTTCAATCCTTAGTTAATAAAACCCCATTTTGTTCATTTAAATTCCTGCTCCTGCATCATTCCTGTTGCTCGACACGACAATGAGGATGTAATCACAAATATCAAACATTATATCACTGCTGACGATAAAACCTTCAGGGTATGAGATGTGTAAAAAGTAGTATGTAGGAGTTCTAGTTTTTATTGGTTACACTGGCTTTCAATATTAAATTTAAAATGACGAGCACATACTATAATTAAGATCCCATTGTGCTTAAGCGCAGACACACCCTGTACTTAACGCAAGGCGGGTCCTGACGATACAGTTTGCCAGGGGTGGATCTATTGAGTCCTGTAGTGGTTCAGAAAGCCAGCCAGAATGAATAACTGAAAATGATTTGCGGTATATCTGAGTATGTCTGCTGTTTAATTTTCTATAAGTGAAACTTGATCCATGTAAAGCTGATAATGTAATAAGGCGAACCAAAGAACTCGTATAAATGGCATAGAGTTTCAAAAGAACATAAATCAGTATACAGCTAATACAATGAAGGAGAATGATAGATTATTTTTGTTTTATTAGTTGTATTTTATTAATGTGTGTCATTATTTCGAGAGAAGTAGTAGAAATTAGAAAGTTTACCACTGGTGAAAAAACTCTCGGTCTTACGTCTCGCTTTACAGGGCTGATATTTCCTGAGCTATCCGCCAGAGGGACCTTAAGCAGTGCATTTTTACTGACAGGACACTACAATAATTATTATCTTGGTAAAAGTATAAATGACATGTCATTGTAAATGGTGTTAAGTAGTTCATTTGGTTAATTGGAATTGCGTCAGAAATTTTTAAATGTTGTATTACATCCTGATTACACCTATATAACAAAGCAAAGCATTTTCCCTCATAGTTTCCTCCTCTTGGGACACTGCAGGACCACCAGCTATCAGAAACAGCTCAGACAGTCGATTTCAGCTTTCTTAGCCAGCAGTTGGGAGAGTATCTCCTCCAATGATACGTGGACACATTTCCCACCTTTTGTTCTTAAGTGCAAAATGGGGATGAAAAGTTAAGCACTTTAATCAGAGTGTGATACTGTATATAGACCTAGATTGTAGTCATTTATTCACAATAAATATAAATTCATCATTATAAAATAATACACTGGTAAAATTTTACATTTTATATTCTGAGCACACGTCTCACAGTTAACTGATCTTGTTACATTTCCATAATGCAAAGTTTCTCAAATCTAATTTACACTTACTTTATCCACTCTCTTTTGTGGCGCACAGTCAACTGATGGATCCGTAAGGTCATTACCGGACCGTTTGCTGCAAACTCTACAGTTAATAAATGGCTGCAAAAACACACAGACACACAAAAACAGTATTGATAGAGTTGTAGGTAATAAATGCAATGACAGAATGTGTAGTAAAGACATATCTAAAGATTTAGGGCAAAGCTGCTGGACTGCAGGTGTAGAAAAGACCCGGTAATTATTATAATTTATTTAAGTTGACACGTACGAGGACTGGTAACGTGCGTTCGTAAGACGTATGACCGGAAGAGAGCAAAGTGAGGATGCGGGCAGCTCGTATAGTTGGTTTATTCAGTTCGTTAACTTCTCAGCCGAAAGCTGAGAAGTATTCATTTTAGAACCACACTCACGGATATTCCTGTGTATGTACCTATGTTCCTGTGTTCTACGCATAATCCCACTGCAAATAAACAACTAAGGACTGGACAATGGTGTCTAACTTAATCCTATTAGGTTCAGTGTGTCTTCGCAGTGTTTCTACCTCTCCTGAACCAGGTTTCATTTGGGTTCAGTCACCCTACAGTTCAGTAGGGTTTAATCAAACAAAACAATTTTAGGGGAAAGAGCTTCCAAAGCAGGGACACCATAAGGCGATATCATACAAAGCAAATACAACAAAACGTATTGACAGCAAATGCCATTTAACTGAACACTGCTCTATATTAAAATACTGCCCTCCGATCAAGCTAGTGACCCTGATTACACTGCTGTACTACGGGGCGTGTTTACTGGATTAGCCAGGTTTCTAGAGGCTCACCGAGTTTTAGGTACTATGAATTGTAGTTCACTATTTAAACTAGATAAATTTCAATGGTAATTTGTACTGCACACCTGACCTGCTCTGATCAGGTTAAATTGCTGGCTTTCAGATTAAAACAGGTGTTAAGTCCCGCCCTTTCACCACAAACGTAGCCTATATATGAGCCCCCTTTGACTGAATAGTAGGGATGGGTAATACCACTGATTTTCTTTTCGATCGGATACCAAGTAATACCAAGTTTTTATCCCGATACTGATATTCGGTGCCCCTTTATGAGCCACCTATCAAAGGGCAGATGTCAGTCTGCATCACTAGTTTGCAATGCCAAAGTGGGCCCTTATATGTAAATGCACACAGACTACGATAATGAAACCCCACGTCAGCTTACTGTATTAATCACCACCATCATAGCACCATTTAATGCTGATTGCAGCAATCAGATTTGGTTTAACACGTTGAGCAGCCAGTTGTCTGTGTACCCTTCTGTCCTGTGTTTGAATCCCACCACCTCTGTTTTTGTATTTATTATCCCTATTGTTTCATTGGAGTTTCTCTAGTTCTTGTGTCTGATTTTGTAGTTGGTTTTTGTTTTGTTCCTTGTGGCCCTGCTTGTCTTTACCTGTCTGTAATTCCCCAGTGTTGGTTTCTTATTCCTTGGTTAGTTCTTAGTTTCCCGGTTTTTAGTTCCTTTGAGTTTATTAGTTTCACCTGTGCCCCGTTTCCCTGGTCTTTGTTAATTAGCCTCACCTGTCCTGTGTTAGTCTCGTTACCTCTTAGTATTTTAGTTCCTGCTTCTGTTCAGTTCCCCAGTGGTTCATTGTTGTTGTTGATTGTATTCAGATGTGATTGTCTTATGGTTTTGAGGTTAGAGCTGTATTATGTAGTGATGGCAAAATTAAGCTTTTCAAAGCACTGAAGCTTCCTTTTCAAGTGTGTCGAAAAATGGTTCAGTACTCGAAGCCTTCCGAAATGGTGACCATTAGCGACACCAAGTGGTCAAATAAGGAAATAACACTTAATTTTGAGTGAGTGCAGTGAATCTGAATATTTATAAATTGACAAAAATTCTAATGGTCTGTAGTGCGTCATGAACATTAATGACCTGGTGACATTGAATGTGACTTCTTGTGGACTGGGAATCCATTGACTTAACTGGGAAGGGGTGCTAGTGTAACGGAAGAGGGCCATTAGTCTACAGATTTTTATTCAGGAACAGTATTTGTTCAACAGTGCAGGGGCTAAGTTGGTTACGTTTTTTATTCACCACTTCTCCTGCTTTGGGGAATACCCGCTCACATGGATCGGAGGACGCTGGAGTGCATAAAAACTGTACTGCAAGTTTGTATAAGTGTGGATACACAGCCTGGTGCATATCCCAGAACCTCAAAGGGTCTTCAGTATGTGGTATATTGGGGTCACTGAGGTTCCCGCCTCATTTTCACTTTTCTGAAACAGTCACGTGGTTGAGCGCAGAACGAAGCTTCGGATCACCATGGTCACGTGTTTAGGGTACAACGGAAGAAGCATCGAAGTTCTGCTTCAGAACGTACTGTATCGTTTTTTTTGACACATGCCTCAGAGCTTGGGTGTGAAGCTTAACATCACTTGTATTATGTTTCCCTGCCCAGTTTATGTTTATTTGTGATTTGTAGTCTTTATTTATCCCCTTTAGTTTTTTGACCCTGCGTGGTCCTTTTGGTTTTGTGTTTGTAGTGTTTTCTGTTTTATTTAATAAACCCCATTTTTTGTTCTTGGAGCCGCCAGTGGGTCGTCCACCCTTTTTGTGCCCTGGTCATGCTTCGTTCCCGCACCCGAGCTGCCCAGATCCTTGACACTTTAAATAAGGCCAGCTAGGTGTCATAGCTCAAGGCATACTCTACAGGTCGCCGTTCAGATGATTAGCGTTTGTTTCTGCCTGATAATCCAGCCTTTTGCTTTTGCTCTGCTAAAATTTCAGAATAAGGTGAAGGAACTGGCTGTTTGAGGCCACCTATTTATTTATTTATTTATTTGTTTGTTTGTTTGTTGCTCGCCAACATTCTTCCAGAGGGCATTGAAAAAATTTACTAACCAAAATTAATTTGGTAACTGACATGTCCAGTGCTCACAGTCCAGTGACTCATTACTTACCCTGTTGGTCATAAACATGCAGTCATCCCGATGATCTGGTACAGCTGACTTTGCACATTCTGTTGCTCTCAAGAGAATCTCGATATCAATAGATTCACTGCCGAGCTAAATCACATAAACATGTTATATACAAAATTGCCTACAACTGTTTTAAAGTCTATATAACAAACAACAATCAGGAAAAAATGCAAAATTGTCACAGACTTGAATGCACCAGATTCAGAGGGAAACTGTGAGAAGGTAAAATTGACCAGAGCTGAGATATAAAACCACCACATTCATTGTTAAGTGACATTAAGCATCATATGCATTGAAATGAAAATATCAAAATCAATGTGATACTCATTACTTCAGCTTGCAGATGATGAAAGTTTCACACTTTTGTAAACATTTTCTCAGCAGTTACCTTTGGATGGCCCAGGATGTCATAGAAATTCATGTGCTGACGGGTACCTTGATGAGCATTTTTGACTGCGACTTTAATGGCCTCCTTGTAGAGATCAGGGAGACTGTTGTAGTCTTGCTGGGCCTCTGTGGAGATAAGCAGAGCTCCACAAGCCAGCACCAGAACCAGCAGGCAGGTCATCTTCCTCTCAGAACTGGGGGGAGAAATAGAACTGAGGACACTGGTCTGTGGTCCCCTTATCCAGCACGTCCAGGGGCGTCTCCTTCACACTAAACAAGCAGATCTTTGAATGATACTACAGTCTTGGATGAGAAAAATATTGATAAATTATATGTTTGGGTAGTAGATAGAACCCTGGGGCCGAATTCTACCATCAGGTACTTTTAGTTATGCACATTTGAGAAAGGTTATGCGTCTTTCCCCGTTGGCAGCTTGGTCACACCCAGTGATGAACTCGAAAAAGAAGACAAAGTGTAAGATGTTTAATTAATTCTTCATGTAGAAAAGGGGGTTACACCCTCAACGATTTTAGCAACAAAGAAGACATAGAACATAGACATTAATTTACCGTGTAACTCAAGTTACTTGAATCGAAACCTGTATTTTGAAAATGAAAAAATAAAGAATCCATGTATACATTTTGTGATTTATTTTTACTGTTTATTCAAAATAATCTGTTGTGTTCCATATAAGAAATGCGTTAGTTATATGTACCCAACAGCCGGTGCTACCAAAAAGGTACCAGATACATGCAAAGGAAGAGTAAAATTGCTTGACCCTAATGATCCCTGAAACTTATTATTGCGATGAATACAAAACACGATCCTGTAAACAAGCGAATATGCCTTAGCAATAGATACCTGTAGTATTAGTAAAATGGTAATATTAGTATGTACTGGAAAGTTACACAGACACAGACATTTCCTTATTTACGACTTTTTTCATTCTTAATTTTAATTTATTTCATCTTATCCAGCAATGCTGACAGACTTGTTTTCCTGTTTATCCTATATGAAGTAAGTGTAAATGTATGTAGCACTTCACTGTAATGTTAACACTGTGTTAACATACAGTACTGTGCAAAATTATTAGGCAGGCAAAGAGAATGATGTTTAAATTATCCTCATGTTGGAGTAAATCTATGATATTATTCCTCTCAAAGTGTGTCAGCTTAGCCATTTCAGAACCGCTGCTAAAATCATCCCAGTATTTGCAGCGACCGTCCAGTGCAGCCATGTATTTTTTGACTTGGCCACTAGCACACCTCATACAACTAGTCAATCTGTCACTGACTTTTTAAACCAATTTATTTAATTATTTAATTGAGCTGTTAGTGAAATTTAACAAAATCATGGAATGTCTGAGGTGCCCCTGAGGAGAAGTTTGGGAACTGAAGCGGTGTTCATCTAACCATTCTACTAGATATCAGTAACTTTTTAGAAAACAGAAGAAATTATTACTAGTTTTTATTGTGTTACTCTTAATTTGCACATGTTCTAATGTTAAATTGTGTTTTTTGTTCTAAGCCAAAGTACACTTGCTACCCAGATAAACAGCTTTAAACATTTCTTTTGACTGCCTAAGACTTTTGCACAGTACTGTACATATGACAAATATATTGACACTTGGAAATTTAGAATACATTGCTAATGAAAGAGTAACAATCAGCTGCATAGTCGGCAACGCGGAGCCCAAATAAAACTTAACAGAAATCGGATTCATTTTAATGTCGCCACCCCCTGCTCTGCGGAACCACTTTTTTTTTCTTTGTAGAAGTAGCTCACACTGTAAAATTGTTGGATAACAGCACAGGCTTATTATTTCATACCACATCATACCGACTGTCAGTGAAACGCACACATCTACACCATTAAGCGTAAAATAGTTACCAGTTAGGGAATTCTTCTGGTCCGGTAGGTTTATCCGTCTTTGGGTAAATGTCGATTTGCACGGAATAAATAAGTCATAGACTGAGACTGGAATTGCGTAGAATAAATGCAATATGGGAAGGGCCCGGAAATTTGACACCGAAACTCAGGATTCGGCCGTATGAATTTAGGGTTGCCACTCCGAATCCGCAGGGTTGCCAACTTTAACGCTTTACTTACATGCAGCAAATCTACATTAATCCATTATAAACATAAAATTAGCTACATCAAAAATCTTGGGGTAGTTTGCAAGTCCTACAAACTACAGTATTTACAAGGTAATAAAACTGTCACATACACGTAAATGGGTGTGAATGTGTGTCACAGTGTGTGCAGGTTTGTCTCGAATTGAAAATCTCACGCCAGCATGCTGACCAAAGTTGGCGACAATGAATCTGAAAATAAATCTATTCAATAAATTAGTGCTGCCAACTTTGGTCAGTTGGTTTGCGTGAGATTTTCAATTCGAGATGTCTGCTCACGAGTTTACATATATTGTAAGGCGTGGAGTTTTAGCTGCCCGTGGGTGGATGTAAATAAAGATGATGGACTTGAAAATACCGACAACTAATATTTTTTATTGAGCAAAGGCCTAGAACTAGGGAAGAGATCAACACCGATCTCTCTGCCCGCCACTACCTACTCTGCTCTCCTCCTCCACATTATAAGCCCCTCCTTTTCAGAGGACGCAACACCAAAATAAAAGTCCTTCACAGAAACATGCAAAAATAGAATACAAGGAATTTTAAACAAACAACTTCACATTAGTGACGCTGTGGGAAAAGAAATGTCCACGTTTTCGACCTATATAAAGTAACAACGTCCTTAAACCGGACAAAACAATGTGCAGATTATTTTCGCAATATAACCCAAATTTACAATAAACAATACATGGTGTTTATGTGGACCGCAGCAAATGGTCTAAAACAAGTAACGGAAAACAAGTTGTTGTTTTTTTTTTTTTTTTTTTACTCCACAACATAATCTTTAAACCTTGCAGGCAATTTGACAGGCCTGCGACCTAAGGGTCTAGGGTCCAGCATACCCTGCAGAGTCATAGCTTCAGGACGGTCCATGTTTAAGGATACAGTATCCATGTCACCAGGCTGTGTGACATTAACCTGTCCAGTGTTTTGTGTTAAGTTCAGTGGGGACTGCTCCGAAAGCAAAGACCTAGCTGAACTCCAACTAGGGACCTCGCCAGTAAAAACAACAGAAGGCAAGTTCTCCTTGACAGCAAGTGTAGAGGGATTAGAAGTACTAGTGGGTACTTCCCTTTCAAGAGGCGGTACTATGGGAGATGATGCATCCGAGACTGTTTGTCCAAGCTGATAGGTGGAAGACAGGTAAGGTTTAAGGCGGTTATGATGTACCACTTTCACTGTCTTTGCAGGAACTTCTTTTGGCTGAATAGCATACAGTACAGAATGATCATCATTAGACTGAACATTTTCTGTTACAATGTAGGGTCCTTTCCAACGTGGGGCCAGTTTACACCGGGAATGAGCAGGATCATTCAACCAAACCAAGTCTCCAACATTGTATGTGGTATATTTGACCTTTTTGTCATATTGAGCTTTTTGCTGCTCATGAGCATGTTCCTGATTCTCCTGACGGAGCTTGAAAGCAAACTGCAATTTCCTGTAGACAGATGTAGCATACCCTGCTGGGGTGCCGGCAGAGGCGCTGGAAGCTTCAGTAGGACAGGGGAATAGTAAATGCACAGGCAGTCTAGCTTCACGTCCATGAACGAGGAAGAAAGGGGTGTATCCGGTGCTGCTGTGTACACTAGTATTATAAGACAACTGGACTGCCCTTAACATGGTATCCCATGGCTCTGTTTGCTGGTACAGACATTTGCTCAACTGGTCTTTCAGGGTGCGATTAAATCTTTCGATTAAACCATCTCCCTCAGGATGATAAGGAGAAGTCCTGGTTTTGGTGACACCCAACTTAGAACACAACTCCTTAATTAAGTCTGCCTCAAACTGACGGCCTTGATCTGTATGAAGACATTCAGGAACACCATGCTCCGTGACATACTGTTCAAATATACATTGCGCAACCGTTATAGCTCTTTGGTCTTTCATTGGGTACAAATTCACATACTTTGTGAAATAGTCTTGGAGAACAAGGACATATTTATGGCCTGATGGTGACACAGGAAGCTCGGTAATGTCAGCTGCCACTTTTTCAAAAGGACGACTGGCATGAATAGTCTGGAGAGGAGCTACTCGATGTGGGACCGGCATAGATCTTGACTGACATGGGACACACTGTTGGCAGTAGTTCTCTATGTCTCTAGCCATGTAAGGCCAGTAGAAATGCTCTCTAGCTCTTGCAAGTGTTTTCTTATGACCAAGGTGACCTACAGTGGAATGTCCATGTAAAAACTGTAACACCTGGGGGACAGCTTTGCTGGGAATGACTACATGAAGAGTAGGTGGCTCTTTTGGTTTATTACAGGCAAAACGGTAGATTTTTCCATCCTGCAAATGCAGTCTATCAAACTGTCGCCAGTATACTTTGAGCTCTGCCGAACCTTTCTTTAGAGCCCAAGCTAGAGGTCTCCTTCCATCCTTCAACCACTCACTCACCGTCCTCAGCGTGACATCATCTTTTTGACACTGTGCAATATCGACCGACAAAGTCTGAGAAAGGTCTATGGCAGCATGAGCGGTAAGAGGGGCTGTGATTAAAGAAGTTTCCAACCCTCCTGACAATGAGGGATTAGAAGTAGGCTGAGGAGTGGCATCACTTTGAGTCGGGCGTCGGGATAGTGAGTCTGCATTTGTGTGCTTAGCACCATTCCTATATTGCATGACCCAATCGTACACATCAAGCTCCAATGCGCAGCGTGCCCTACGTCCTGTTGGATCCCGATCGATAGGCATTTTCTTTAACCCTAACAGTGGGCGATGATCGGTAAAAATTACAAAGGGGCACCCTTGCAAGTAGTGTGAGAAATGTCTAACGGACCAAACAATAGCCCACCATTCTCTGTCAAAGGTGGACCAGTTGCGCTCTGTTGCACTTAGCACATGACTGGCATAGGCTATTACCTTGTCAACGCTCTGTTGTTGTTGTGCAAGAACAGAGCCAATGGCATGGTGAGATGCATCCGTATACAGAATAAAAGACTTGCTGAAATCAGGGTAGGTGAGGATAGGTGGAGAAGATAGAACATGCCGGAAATGCTGAAAAGTGTCCTCGCATTGTTCACTCCATGCGAATGTGGCATGTTTTTTCGTCAGATTGTGTAAAGGGGCTGCCTTTTCGGCAAAGTCCCTGATAAAACGCCGATAGTAGGAACAAAGGCCTATGAAAGATCTAACCTCTGTAGGCGTAGTTGGACGAGGCCAGTTCAGTACTTTCTCAGTCACTTTGGGGTCTGGTTGAATGCCATCCTTTGAAACAACATGTCCTAGAAAAAGTACAGACTGCTTGAAAAACTGACAGTTTTGAGGACGGAGTTTGAGGCCAGCTTGCCGTAATCTACCAAACACTTCAGACAGATCATGAATGTGGTCCTTAAAGGTCTTACTAAAGACTATTATGTCATCAAGATACACTAGAGTCTTGGACCAATGGAGGCCACGGAGAACAAGCTCCATCAATCGCTGAAATGTCGGGGGGGCATTAGTAAGGCCCATTGGCATGACCTTAAAATGATAGAGGGAATCACCTGTAGTAAAGGCAGTTTTCTCCTTGCTAGCATCGTCCATCTGAATCTGCCAGTAGCCACTGGACAAATCTAGAGTGCTAAACAAGATGGCATCTAAACTGTCATCCACACGTGGGAGGGGGTGTGCATCTTTAATAGTAACTGAGTTCAAACGTCTGTAATCAATACAAAATCTGTAAGAGCCATCCTTCTTACGGACAAGTATCACTGGGGAGGCCCATGGGCTATGACTAGGCTCAATCAACTCAGCATCAAGAAGTTTCTGTACTTGGTTATCAATTTCCTGTCGAAGGACAGGAGATGTACGGTATGCTCTCTGATGCACAGGGGACGTAGAGGATGTTTGTATGCTATGCTTAATCAAATCAGTTTTACCTAGATCGGCAGAGGTAGTGCTAAAGACATCACAGTTCTCTCGTAGGAGGGAATTAACCACTTCTACCTCACTGGGAGCAAGAGTGTCAGTACCCATGTGAACATCAGGTATCTGGCATGAAGGACTTGGCAGGCTCACCTGAGCCACCAGACTATCCACAGGCCTATAGAAATCCGAAGGCACGTTACGCACCGTGTAGAATTGACCTAATTGAGTCTGTTTGGGCAGCTCAATGTCCTGGTGTGTAGGATTTTCCACATTAGAGAAGCTACGAGCAACAGCTAAGTCGTTGTCAATTGTCACATTTGGTTCGAGAATACCTTGAAAACCATGAAGTTGACTTCTTGTTTCTGATGAACATGCCACTGAGGCAGGAACAACAATCTCTGTCAGGGGGGGAACTGAGACTTGTGAGAGCAAGAACACATTACAGCAAAAAGGCAATGCATGCGAGGAACTGAGAAGGGAAACTTTCTCATTATTGAACATAAAAGTACCACAGGCCGTGTCTATTGAGGCACCATGTGTTTTGAAAAAGTCCCACCCAAGAAGGACATCCTGTTTAGAGTCTCTTACAATGTACATGTTCATACTGAATGTGTGTGACCCAAGACGTAATGTGACAGGTAACGAACCTAAAATGTCTAATTGTTGTCCTGTCAGAGTGTGTGCCACCTGGAAAATTTTCAGTAAGGCTCGATGTTTTAATGCAGGGATGCATTGACGTAAAGACTCACTAATGAGTGACAAACCAGCGCCAGTGTCAAGGAAGACACTGACTTCTTGATCCTCAATGAGTCCTTTTACGTATGGTGTCCAGATCGTAGAGTCCAAAGATGTCACTGTGTCGTCACTATGGGTCGCTGACAGTGGAACTGAAGATTGGCCCTCATCTCCAGCTACCATTCGTTTCCCGACTGCTGATGTTCGGAGAAGTGTACATGGCGTGAATGTGGTCGTTGTGGACTTGGAGAGCGATGTCTGTAATACTGCTCACTCCTCCTTCGATCTCGGTTCCCACCTGGGCTGCTGTCATCCTTTGAATAACGGCAGTAGCTGGATTGAGAAGTCACTGAGTCATCGTACGCAGCAAATCTTCTCTGAGGGCTAAAGTGGACATCTCGACTGTCATAGTGTAAAGGTTTGTCATAGCCTTGCTGCTGATGATAACTCGACCTAAGGCTCCCTTGCGATCTGTGATAGTGGTTAGTGGAACGTACAGGAGATCTTCCTCTGAAGTAGGGCTCACCAGATGCAGTGAAATGATAGCGAGAAGGTGAGAAACAACGACCATCCTTAGCTCTGTCAGGAACAGGGGATTTCTGACGATAGGCGAAGCGACGTTCAGGAGATGAGACTGAACTGGTGTGATGAGACTTGGGCTGCATCAGCATAGTAATAACAGACTGAAGCCTGTCTACTTTGAGATGGAGGTCGCTGAGCTGCGCTGCAAGCATATTGGCAGACTCTGCTGCAAGGCTGTGCACCGCAGCAGGCTGAGGAGCAGCAGATGCCGGCAGAGAAAAAGTCTCAGTGGCTGCGG
>NW_027326311.1:0-24184 GCF_048594095.1 Paramormyrops kingsleyae | reverse complement strand
AAGATGATTCATGTCTTCAGTGTTTTCTTGTCAACTCAGAAGTCGGAAGCATATTTGTTGAGGACAGCGAGGGGCTGCAGGGAGCAGTGGGGGACAACAGGGTACAATGATATTGCATCTTATCCATTTCAGCCAGCCTGCCCGCCCACTGGGCACCATCTCAATAAAAACCCTTCATTTTGCAAACACCTTCCATGAACGGAATCTAATAATGTAAGGATATTTTAAAATATCGCATTCACACCAGTGTGTGAATGTGTGTATGAATGGGTGAATGTGAGGCATAACTGTAAAGCGCTTTGAGTGCTCAAAAGAGTAGCATAAATGCGCTATATAAATGCAATCCATTTACCATTTTAAAATGTTTATTAAGATATGATTTGATTAGGTGGAACCACAAGCAAATCTCTGAGGAGGGAAATGTGCCCATCTGATGGCTTTGTACCTTGTACCACTTCTCGAAGTGACCTCCTAGTTTTAATTCACACTCCTTTCATTATTCAAGCCTCCATTATGGAGATTAACCCTCTAGTCACATCTCTTGTACCTGAGATCCCATAACGCAATGGGGGAAAGTCATGTCTAAGCTACTGAAGACTTTAAACACACCGCACACCAAAAGCTTTAGAAAAAATTAGGAAAAAAGGTAGGACTAGGAATTTTCTTTCCTTGTCTCCAAGAAACCATGATTGGATGAGAGCGCTGACTGAAGACAGGTCCAGAACCTCACTTAGGCCAACACAGGTCCAGGAGACCCAATCATCGCCAGGCAGGACCAAGGCATGGCCCTTTCTTCTGATGAAACCAGTAAAGTAATAGGGGGGGCATTTATCAACATCCCACTGCTGCCTCCACAGGGCTCACAGCATGTTTGTGAAGCTTTGAAGCTGTTATTTTGAAGAAGTTCTTTGCACTGCATTACTCTGCAATAAAATTCTATTTCTAGGAAAAAGACCTTGCACAAAACAAACTTTGCCCTTTAGCTAAAGTTTTAAATCAACACATCTACCTCATGAAAAGGGGTAAATAAAAATACACATTTCTGTCTTGCAATCTGAACTGTTGCAGAATCCACTGGTTTTATGACTTTTTCCCTGTCTGGACAAATTGACACTTGAATGCAGACAACAGAACCCAGCAGCTAGTGGTAAGAAGAACATCCTGCTAACCAGGTGGTCTCCAGTTCATATCCCATGCATGTTCTGCTCCAGAGCAGTGCACTTTACAATGGTTCTGAAATACTAATCTCTCATAGCCTGCCAGCTGCTTTCAGCTTTATCCAATATGATGCTCACCAGGTAGTTTTGAACCCAAACTATGCTGGACTTGATATACCCAGGGAAACACTATACATTAAGGCTGGGTCATCACACTAATCACCTTATAAGATTAATCAATGTAATATCAAAAGTAACTCTTGCAGAGCATGGCTGGCAACCAAGAAAATTATGTGGTCCAGGAGGAAACTCTCCAACAGACCAGCACCTGGAGATAAGGAACATTTCCTGACAAAGTCCAAGTCCTACTAGAATCTATGGTCCAAACTGTGGTACTGGATGGTGTGAGATGCTACGATGACCATGGAGAATATGGAAAGGGATAAGTAATGCATAGCTTTATATTATGTACAAGGCCTGGAAATACCCATTTCCTACTCACTACAATGTGACACTGCTGAGACCCCCGTGAGCTACACCAATGGGTTTATGGAACCTGTAACTATGTCTAAAGGATGAGAAGGAAATTTTTCAGGATGGAATGGAGCTATTTTGATCACATATTGAAGAAAGATCATTGCAGAAACTGCACAGGGTGGGGGGAATATAACATTTCACAGTTAGTTAATCCACAGATTGCTGTCCTGCTTATTTATCAGTGTTAATTAATGTAAACTGTGCAAGCAGGTTTACAACATCTGCTGATAATGGCCCCTTCTAACCCCATCTCGGTGATTCATAGGAAAGATTTCCTATGCTGTCTGAATTCGGCAAACGGGACACTTAGGCTACCTAACCCATAGAGCACACTCTTCTCCACCCTTATTGGCCAAGGGAAAGTCAGAGAGAGCCAGCTCCTTCCACCTGTTACAAAGAGAGTCAAAGTGAGTGAGAAAAGAAGGGACTTCAGCCAATAAAGTTCTCGGCTGGCACTGAAGCTTCTAGTTAACCGATCATACTCCTTAAGTAAATCGTAATTAAGTCATTAGCTAATCTCCACTCCTTGCTGAAGTGGCCTCCAATTGGTTGAACTAAGGGGGACAGTTCCTTAAACCCCCTTAGCAAACCTGAACGATTATAGAATTATCAAATATACTTCACCCAAAACCAGCGTCCATTAATGACCTTCGATATATATATATTCAAAGCTGGACCATGTCAACAGACATGACTCCAAGTAGAGTGTAAGATCATCAAATTACCACAATGCAAGGCTCACAAAACCAACAATACTGTTAAAACTACCAGATGGCACTTAATTGATGTAATTGGTGTAATTAAAAGAAACATTAATAACGTCAGCTCAGCCAGTCTGTTTCATCCCATTTAACGGGTCAATAAAACTCAATCTCAACAGTTTATTACTGAGTGAGAGCTGTGAAATTACCAGGGCCTCTGGCACCAACCGCATGGGCCTGTCATTTCATTTGGGCCCCTACCTAACTTGTAACTACCTCCCCATATCAACCCCCAGCTGCCACAACTCACTGCAAACAGCAGACACTGCAGAAAGGACAGGCCATGCTCTGCCTGTCCTGTGACAGAGAAAATCGCACTCTGGGGTGTGTTGGTGGAACGCCATATATGGCAAACAGAGGCTGATGGGAAAAATAGTTATAAAACAAGAATTTCCTCCATTCGCCAAAAAGCCTGTGACGTTTCGTTGGATGGGTAGATATCGCTTCAGTTCCCAAACCCCTCCTCAGAGGCACCTCAGCCATTCCATGCATTTATAAAATTTCAACACCAGCTCACTTAATAAATTAATTTAATTAGTTAATAAATCAATGACGTATTGATTAGCCAAACAAAGTGGGGTAGTAGTCGAGCCAAAAAATACATCAGTCTGCTGGATGATTTGCTTGAAATACTGGAGTGACTTTAAAATGGCTAAGATAATACTTTTACATTCATCATATAATAATTTTACACCAAAATGAAGATTATTTAAACAGCATTTTCTTTGACCGCCTAAGACAGCTGAATAATACTGTGCAAAAACTGAGTACAGTATATGTATATTAAGTGTTTTCCTCATTTCAGTCACACATGGTGCAATGATGCACGTGCTCACGTTAGCATCAGCATAACGGATCTCCCAGTAGTTCCATCCTGTCGCATCTCAGCTGCATTTCCTCATTCTCTGCCAGCCCAGATCTGTCCAGGAAGTGACAGAAGGCGTGTAAATGATGACCCTGAGTGGCTGCTGACTCCCGGTCTGGTGCAAGAAAGTGGCTGGGTGGGGGTTATCTCACAAAGTGCAGCAAGTGCTGAGACCCAGCAGAGTCTGAGATGCAGTGCTGGGCGAATCAATACCCTCCAATCTCCAAACGCTGAGCCTCCACCGCTCTGACAAATTGAAGAGGGGGCGGAGGCATATCAGGACTGCCACACTCACCTTGCGTGCTTATCGATAAAGGGAGGTAAATTCAGTTTCGCAGCCAGACCTTAAGCTCTCCTACCCCAGGAATCTGTCCCTCCACTAGTTTCCAGGATAGGATGAGTGGGCATTAAGGCAAGTTAAGAAAGAGTGTCAGGAACATGAATGAGACCATTATGCAGACTGAAAGCCTTTAAATACTGTTTTAAGGTTGTTAAGAAAGGTCATTAATTAGGATCTGAAGTAGATAAGTGACTGCAAGTCTAAAAATGTCACACGGCCACATTCTGCAATAGTCCCCATCCCCCACATCCTGGAAGAATACAGGCCAGGAAGATAGTCAGTCCTGAAAAGGTTCAGGGGCTACTTGGAAAAAGTGATCAAAAAAAGACAAAGAGAGACACCTCCATCAACATGACAAATCTAACCATGGCAAGGAGGAACAGATACACCGGATGTACTAAGTGAGTAT
This sequence comes from Paramormyrops kingsleyae, assembly GCF_048594095.1. Lineage (NCBI taxonomy): Eukaryota > Metazoa > Chordata > Actinopteri > Osteoglossiformes > Mormyridae > Paramormyrops > Paramormyrops kingsleyae. Next base: position 20,115 of record NW_027326311.1, on the reverse strand, counting down.
TAGACAGGCCTGGAATACCCTGGCATCACACTGTGGCCCAATATCTTTGAAGCATGCCTGATGAGTGCCCGCTATTCATTACAACCTCCATGGAGTCATTGGAGTTGGGCTACCTAGAGGAATCATGTGGTTGCAATATGGACCCCAAGGTGGGAGCCTGATAATAACACAAACAATAAAATGATAAAGCGATAACTATGACCATCCAAATTATTCTAAAGGATCTTGTTCCACTGGGCTTCAGTCCAGAAGCCTATCATATTGAGGATGAAATTGTTTAACCAAAACTATCAAGCATCAACAATGAACACAGACAGTGTGGTATAGAGAAATCAACATCATGTCAACACAGTCCCACTGGGGCTTTGCTGTACTGCAGTGTTTACCATTTACGTACATGATGCATGTTTCTATGACAGGAGAACCCACTGCATGCACAAAGAGGTATCCAACACCCCACTCCGCTCCAGACCCCAGTACACAACCTATAAAGACCCTCTGGGTCCAAATCAAGAGTAACATCTGTGAGCAATGATTTCCAGGCCTGTTAAAACTTCAGATTGATCTCCTAACAAGGCCATTAAGAAAGTCATCAAATCATTCTCCTTCTGTTGAGAAACCCAATGCGGCTGTATATCATATCCCGGCCTTGCATAGCTGCTTAATTATACTGTAGGAATGGTTTGAAATGGTCTGAAATAAACAGTCAATCAAAAAGCGATTTAATGAAGCATGCTAATGCTAGTGCAGAGAAGAATGTGCTTCAAGCGGAACTTCTGCTCTGAATTTATCAGAGAAAGGGTGCTTTATTGGTCATGTTCTCTATGGACAGCATACATCTTTATGTGTCTGTGTATCCCAACCACCTTGGTGAGGAAATGGCTCCAGCCAGGCATATTCCCCTAAAAGGGCGCCACCTGTTGACTGTGGGGGGTGTGGAAAGCAGCAGGGAGGACTAGATCAAAGCAGAGCTCTCGCAGGAAGACAAACGAAGAGTGGTGGATGTGAGATGTCAAGGAGACGGCACTTGTGGGCTGCATAGAAAGGTTGGTAGACTGCTTCCCAGCCCTCCCATGGGGGGCCTGGCCCCGGACACCCGAACCCACAGAACATGAAAAATGAGACAAACTGATTATTCATCTTGCATCTTTCCAATTTCTGTGCTAATAGCTATTTACAGACTCTCTGTATTCAGGAACCCAAACCAGAAGCTGGCTAATTACTCCAACTGACCCAATGTGGCTTTTGCTCTAAGGATTGAGTCTGCCATCTTCAGACAAACAGCAGAGAAAGACATCTGACCTGCACTATGGCAGGTCTGCTTGTATGAGATCATGAGTTCTGTCAGACATTTACGTACATTTCAGCTGCGCCCCCCCCCCCCCCCCCACATTTGTTTGAGGGGAGCCTTGAATAATGTCTGCATGATAGGTAATTAGATTCTTACGCACATCTGTGTGCACTGTGTCAAAAAATAAATGTAGTGAACTGCAGAGGTCTGATTGCCGGCCAGATTTAATAATACCAGAGTTACTGTGCCAGCCTGCAGGCTAACGGGTTGCTGGTTTGAGTCTGGGGAGAGGACCTTGGTAAAAATATTCAGCCTAACAAGGAGACAGTGTAGCTCCTCCACTCCATGTCACTTAATTAATGAATGCTGAAATTGATTCCTTTACTGTGACCACAACCTGAATTCCTAGCTGTGAATACGTGTTATTGAAATCCATCCATCAACAATAAATCTGGCTTCCAACAATAAAAATGGCTTACAAACTTGTTGATAGACACTACTATCAGATAGACATTAGGAAAATTTAGAAAAAAAAACAAGGGCAACAGAAAACTCACTCAACTGGAGTAACTATCAAATGGTAACACTTATCAGCAAGTTTGTATAATATTGAACAAGACACCACCTGGGAAGCAGTAAACACTTTCTGAATGCAAGTGCAAGTATCCCTAAAGACTTTGGAGGGTGTAAATCACTCCCACACTTCACGCCACCCCCCCTCAGGTGCCCAAGAAAACCAGCGTTAAACACCAAGTAGTAACTTCAAGTTCATAGCTAAATTGTGAGCATGCTAAATGCTAAGCAGCTTGGCAAATTAACCATTATGGATATGTTGAGCTACTCTGCCATGTATTGGCATACATGGAGACAGCCCTCTTGTGCCTATCTATATACCTCTGCATGGAGATAGCTATATAAAACAGCATCGGCGGGGTGGAAAAAGTTTTCTGGCTTAAGTCTGGCACAGCAGAAAGGCCAAACCTCAAGTGCAACAGTGTGCTGCATATTCTGAGCGCCCTGCAGGGGAGAGTCCACACTCTAACCACAGCAGTATCTGTGTCAGCTCAAAATGGCCGTGATAACAGATCAGGTGGGAACATTCCGATCGAAAATGGAGGTTCTGCGGTCTTCGAGAAAGGGCATCATCTACATGAATTTGGACAGAAGATGACCTTGTACAGGACCTGAGCTCCACTTAAGAGCTAAATGGACCACAAAGCTAGGACTCATTCAAAAAACAGCATGAAAGGACACAACAAAGTATAACAAATGTGGTCAGAAAAGTCTGTACACTCTCGAGTTACACACATCTGGATTTAACTGACCACCAAAAACTGGTACCCAGGAACAGGCAGAACTGGAGCTAATATGGCAGGAGGTCTCAGCATGGAGACACCTGCACCGGGTCAGGTACCCGCAGATAGTTGCTGAAACGGGCGGATTTTAATGTTCTGGAATTTTACGGGCGGGTATGCGGGCGGGTAATTCATTATACACGGGCGGGTAGCAGGTCAATCAAAACAGTATTGTAGCCTGCAAAAATAACATATAAGCGAAAATATCTATGTATTAGACTATCATATACAAATTGTCATCATCACAGTGTGTTCAGTATGTCGGGGATACCTTATGGTGCTTTCGATTATTTCTCTCCAAGTCGGAACTCGGATGAAAACGTCACGAAAAACGTCACTTCCCGTCGGAAACACGCCTCTTTTATGACATTGATGTCGGACAAGATTTTGTTGTCCGAGTTGCGCCTGTGACGTAATTTCAGCATGGCGGCGTACACACTCAACAGTAATTCTATTTTATAAATCTTCAAAAAAAAATATTTTTTTAAATGTATTAATAGTTATAAATGTAACTGCACGTGTTTGATTTAGAGAATACCATATCACTTGTTAGTGTCTTTGGTTTGTTTGCAGTTTGTTTGCCTCTCGAAAAAAGAATATTGCTATGAATGTGCTAAAATATTTTATAAAGCTTTTAATGTGGTTTGACTAGTTCGCGTTTCTTGTTTGTTTGTCTCACGAAAAAAATAATCTCACCCCAAATCTGCTAAAATATAAAGCAACAACACACAGCAGTGTGTTCATGGAGGCAGCCATGTTTGTTCCGAGATGTGGTAGCTCGAACGGGAGATTGTCGGACGTGATGTCACTCAACTCGGAATTTCCGAGTTCCGAGAGAAAAACAAACGCACCATTAGATAACCGCCTCAACAAACATTCACATACACGTCTGAATCCTTGCTGAAGCGTGTTGTCGTGTTCTCTCTTTCACGCTCGTCACAGTATGGATAGCTTAGATCTATCTGATTTGATTTTGTGTTAAACTGACTTTTTCGTTTCAATTCAAAACTCATGTAGGCCTAGCACTTGTCACGTTGAGGGGTGCATAGAAAAAATAATTGTGTGTAATTTATCACGGGTACGGGTGGGTAACGGGCGGAATGTTAACGGGCCCGGGCGGGTGCGGATTTAACTTTGAAATAATCACCGGTGCATGGGCGGGTGTGGTGCTGTACTGTGCGGGTGGGTGCAGGTCTCCAAAAGTGGACCCGTGCAGGACTCTGCATGGAGCCTTCTGTTATACCTGTTGCAATTAAATTTCAAAGAAAAAAATATATAGACGAGGCCCTATGTGAAGTACCATGGATCTTGTAACTACAAATATTACAAAGTAAACATAAAGAAGAGGAGATGGTTTGTTTCATTACTTCAAGACAAACAGTCTAACTGAAAAAAGACCCAAGGTCGGCATTCCCCTGAGAATGGAAGTTACAGGAAGGCCCAACCATCAGACACCATCACAGATCTGTTTGAACCTACATAGTCAGTTAGACAGCAACCCAGGCTAACAGAGTTCCAGCCCAGATGCAGTGAGCAGGGTGGGGCATTGTCATAAGTTAACACGTGGCCACCTTAGACAGGGGAGTTTCACAACATTGACCTTTTCAAAGGGCCTTCTTGCCACCATCTTGGTGTGTTTGAGGGTAATGCATGCAGCTAAATGAAACTCCATCTTTGGCATCATCCCCTACTTCACTATTTCATCTAAATATAAATAACAACAGTAAAACTTTGGTTTTACTGTTTGGACTTGAAGGATAAAGAGTATTACAGTTTTTCTTGAACGGTTTTGGTCATATTTTCAGTGAATCAGGGGGCCTCTGTCACTCCTCCTTCACAAGTATCACAGAGTCCCTTCCTGTCACTGTAAAATAAGTTGAAGTGATAGGTTAATCACGGTCCAGGTTGAGGTCCCCTACTGATCACATTCTGTCCCGTAAACATTTTCACACCCCTCTGGGTGGGACTGGCACTGATGAAGCACTTTTTTTGCCTTGTCAGTCCCGATGTAGCTCTGATATCTGTGTGTCAAGCACACACCCTTCATGTGGGCCCCCAGTCACGTGGGTGTGACTCTTTTCCCGGGCCTCTCTAGTTATATGCCCCCCCGCCCCCTCAGCTGTCTGTGGGTATTTCTGGTGCATGGCATCATAATCTGCCATTAGCACACAATTAGCCATGTGGGACTTGGGTGCACAATTTGGGATAGGGGCTGGGCAGGGGGGTTGGCATGTTTTGCTAGTTCATCAGGGACAAAGTCATGCCAGGACAAAGCAGGTCTGCTCAATCAGCCACCCCTCTATGATAGGCATGAGCTATGATATGAGAACTGCTCTAGCATGCTGGACACAACATTACGGTTCACAACATGGGACAAAAAGGGCAGAACTAAAATAATCCATTCAGTGTCCCCTTGTGCATCTCTTTAATGTTGCAAGCACGACATGCTCCAACTAATTTGCCTTCTGTATAAATCCTGGCTTCTGGAATCTTGGATGTCCCACCAATCCCCATGTTCTTTCATTTATATGTTTGGGAAGGTCATAAAATCCCTGTGGTATGCTAGTTCACCTCTGTGAATGTAGAAGAATACACAGTGTGGAGCTAAAGCTGAATTAGAAATACAACATTAATCAAGCAAAGCAAATTACATATTGATTGAGCGGACTATCTACGCAAAACAATCTGAGCCCCACAGAGACTAATAATTAGCATTATTAAGAATCTGGAGTGCTGTATTTGACAAATATTGTACTAAGACATTAAATCTCCTTGTTCAACTGATTCCTGTGAAATTACCATCTTATACAGATAGCTTGTATTGTAGACGAGCATAACTAAGGGCAATCTTTGACATCTTTGAGATATCCCGAGTCAGCACAAAGACTGAGAGTACCGCCACACTGTGTCATGTTCCCCTGACATTCCTCTCCCGAGGACCATGTAGGGGAAACGCTGGCTAATGGCAAGCAGAGTGCCCACAGCAGACCACTGTCCCCAAGTCAGTGTGGTGACTCATTGGATCAGGTTGGGAGCCCCATGATTCTGTCCCCACCCTGAATTTCACACATTTCAGAGTGCAAGGCATTACAACTGTGTTCTGACACTTTTCACCATCACACAGCCCAGAAAGACATCCTCCATTCCGCCACATTATCTGAGAAAACATCCACAGCACAGACGGACTATGACTCTGTTCTGTTTATCCAGTCTATTTTGGGGCAGCCACATTTATAGTAAAGAGGAAGTAGCACATTTTTAGCAGGAGAATATCAACTGGAATATCTGCAATACGTTTGCTCTCTAAGACTGAAACTTGTCTTCTGAGCCCCCATGATTGATTGAAAAACACCTGTGTTGACTAACTTCCCCATCTGCTCTCCTGCCCCCTACCACCCACACTTAGTGTAACAAGCCTGATGGGCCGAATGGCTTCCTCTAGTTTATAAATTTCTCATGTTCTTATATACCTAAGTGAAGCCAACCAATATACACTATATTGTCAAAAGTATTGGGAAACCACTCCCAATCATTGAATTCAGGTGTTCCATTCACTTCCATAGCCAAAGGTGTATAAAATCAAGCATCTAGGCATGCAGACTGCTCATACAAACATTTGTGAAAGAATGCGGCACTCTCAGGACAAGCGTGGTATAGTGATAGGATGCCAACTGTGCAGTAAGTCCATTTGTGAAATTTCCTCACTACTAAATATTCCACAGTCAACTGTTAGTGGTATTATAACAAAGTAGAAGCAATTGGAAATAACAGCAACTCAGCCACATAGCGGTAGGCTACGTACAATCACAGAGCGGGGACAATGCATGCTGAGGCCACAGTTTGCATAAGTCACTGTCTGCAGAGTCAATAGCTACAGACCTACAAACTTCATGTGGCCTTCAGATTAGCTCAAGAACAGTGAATAGAGAACTTCATGGAATGGGTTTCCATGGCCGAGAAGCTGCATCCAAGTCTTACATCACCAAATGCAATGCAAAGCATCGGATGCAGTGGTGTAAAGCACACCGCCACTGGACTCTAGAGCAGTAGAGACATGTTCTCTGAAGTGACAAATTACACTTCTCTGTCTGGCAATCCAATGAACGAGTCTGGGTTTGGCGGTTGCCAGGAGAACGATACTTGCCTGACTGCATTGTGGCAAGTGTAAAATTTGGTGGAGGGGGGATTATGGTGTGGGGTTGTTTTTCAGGGGTTGGGCTTGGCCCCTTAGTTCCAGTGAAATGAACTCTTAATGCTACAGCATTCAAAGCTATTTTGAACAATTTCATATCCCAACATTGTCGGAACAGTTTGGTAATGGCCCCTTCCTGTTCCAACATGACCGTACACCAGTGCACAAAGCATGGTCCATAAGGACATGGATGAGCAAGTCTGGGTGGAGGAACTTAACTAGAATATGTTCAGAATCACATTTGTAATGCATACACACGCCAAGGCAAAGGATATAAATAACATAAAGGGTGCATTGCCCCCTGAAATGATGATACTTGTCATATAAAAAGTTTATTGGTTGGGCTGGGCCAGTGGTTGTGTTTTCCATACAGTTCACAAGTGTGACCCGAGTTATTGTGAGACAAAGTGGGGCTCATCGAGATCAGTCAGTAAGTACAATGTGTTTGAAGCCAGGACATCATTCATTATTCATTTCCAAAGCAGGCTTTTCTATTCCTGTGTAAATAAGTGGCTCCCTGTAGCCATAAACTACAATCTCTCGCTTATCCTTGTAGCTGTAAATTTACCCTCCTGCATCCTAATTAAATATTAATGGATCCACACCATTCATCCAGATGTAACTAGGGTCTTTATACCTATGAAAGCAAACTCTTCTTCCTCATCATCCCTATATCTGTAATGAACATGACCTCCTCTTCCTCCCTGTCCCTGTATCTGAAATATAAGTGAGCTCCTGTTCCTCCACATCCCTGTAATAGACAATTTCCTCTTCCTGCTCATCTCTGCATCTGCAATGAATACAATCACTTCTTCCTCCTAGACTCCATTATGAATGTGACCTCATCTTCTTCCCCATACCCATATCTCTAATGAAAGTGACATCCTGTTCCTCCACATCCCCATAATGAAGATGACCTCCTCTCCTGCCGCATCCCCATAATGAACATGACCTCCCCTTTCACCATATGCACATAATGAACATGTCCTCTTCTTCCTCCACATTCCCATAATGAACATGGCCTCCACTTCCTTTGCATCCCAAAAATAAACATGTTTTATTCTTCCTCCACATCCCCATAAACATGACATCTCAAAGCTTAGTTTAGTTGTGACTGTCTACCCGCTTCCAACAGAGATGGCCACACAGCCATGTCCTGTTTTTCCCCATGCATACAGGGTACTGTTCTCTGAACCACCAGAGATACATGCTTATCTCTAAATTATAGAATACTCTGGAAGCAGGCAACAAGAGACTCATTTGTGTTTTACCAAATCTGGGCAGATAAAGCTAAATGGGAAAAGGACACTTATCTGATGTTTTTACTTCAGGGGAAAACTGTTCACCTCAGTGCTGCAGCAAATATTACTTTGCCCAGACAGAGCCTTCAAAATTAATATCGGCACAAATCTCGCAGACTGGGCCAGTCCCTAGCTGTCCAGGTCAGGCCCTGGACGCGTGTGGGTGAGGCAGACGGCCGATGGGACCTCCTGGTGGAAAGCCTTGAATGACGACTGTTACAGATGTAGCTGCATCAAGGTGACTTTCAGGTGAGGCCTGGAAACCTGTTCTATTTACAGAGGAGGCGCTCTGATTAATATTTCAGGGTAACACCAACCAAGCCATGCATGAGCTGCTGTAAGGCTTTTAAACAAGACCACAAAAGACTGCCATCTACATTAATTTCTCCACTCGCTAGTTGATGGTTATTAATAAGTTTGGGAAGTCATCTAGCACTGTCTGTATAACGAAGATTAATATTTATTCATTTTCACTTCAGCTGACTATCCTCAAATTCCACATTAAGGCAGCTTTCAAAGTTTCAAGTTTCAAAGTTTCAAATCTTTAATGTCACATCATGTTACTGGTATAGTACATATGAGTGAAATTCTTGTGTGCTAGCTTCACAAGCAGTAGTGGTGTGCAAAATCTATATAAAAAAAAAAAAGATAAGTACAAGATATACATATATAATATTAAACGCATGAACGTTGTGCAAAGAGCAGTTATGTGCAATATGAAGTGCATAATTGACATGGAGTCGATAAAGTGGCAGTGGGGTTTTTTTTTTAAAGTGTCAGTGGTTAGTGTTCATTATTCTGATTGCCTGATGAAAAAAGCTGTCCCTTAGCCTGCTGGTACGGGACCGAATACTGCGATACCTCCTGCCTGACGGAAGCAGGGTAAACAGATAATGACCAGGGTGACTGGAGTCTTTGATGATCCTCCTCGCTTTCCTCAGACACCGCTTCTTGTAGATGTCCTGGAGGGAGGGGAGCACACCTCCAGTTATCTTTTCCGAACACCGCACTACTCTCTGCAGAGCTAGGCGGTTGTAGGTGGTGCTTTTCTCACTTTTTTAAGCTAGCACTTAAGGTTAACATTCAGGCAACTGTTAAAAGTTTCTGAAAATCACTTAGGATCTTGTCAAATGGCGTGGACATTTGAAAAATTAAAGTCTGTTCCTGGTTTATGTTTGGATGGAAGCAGACCACCTGGGGCTCGTAGCGAGCTTCTTAGAAGGGATCTGATAACCTCTAAGCACTGGCACAGCCGCAGAGGACTGAATGCTATACACAAAACACATACAGTATATCGGACTGGATCTTTTTATGCGTCTTGATTCTTAGTGCACATGAATTCGAACGGACTGTATTAACTGGGGGGTGGGAGGGTCGCGGTGAGTGTGTGTGTGTGGGGATGGGAGAGGGGTGAGTGTGTGTGTGTGTGTGTGTGTGTGTGGGAAGGGCTGCTATTATCATCAGTGGGCTTCCCCCCTTTGCGATCCTGGGCTGCATATTGCAGCAGACTCAACTGAACCTCGGTGAGCACTAACACAGGCGCCTTTCATCTCATAGCCCCCTACCCCCGGGTGACAGGGTGCGATGGCATTACCGTGATGATCTGCAGGGCATACAAAAACAATTCTCCACAAATGAATATCAAACAATGACAATGCTGCCCACTAACAAAGAAAGTGTTGTTTCTGCAGTTTTAGTGAGCGTGCGGCAGCACATTTCTGTGAGGAGGGGTAGTGGGGGGGTGGCTACCAGCTCCAGGAGGACCATGGTGGAGACTTCCAGAGAGCAATACAAGATAATGAAGAATCTAGGGTGTGACAAGAGTAGGCAATTACAGTAGTTTGTCTTGTTCAGGGCACCTCCCAGAAAGTTCCCGCTGGGAAGGATGGTATGGGCAGCTCCCAGGGGGACGGTCTGGAAGAATGTTCCGGGGGGAAGGGGGGGGGGCTGGACAGGTCATCATGAGTTCAATGAAGGCCGGTCTAATCCCGTCAGACAGAGGAACCATATGGCAGCAAGCAGCTGCTTTGGGGCTGAGGGTGAGGGAGCAGAGGTAGGGCCAGGGGGCCAAGGAGGGGGAACAGTCGGGAACCTGTAGCATAACCTTACCATTCACAAAGATTCACACTATTCACTGCTTATGCTTCATTTTGATATATACATATAAAAATATTATTATATGAGATGTTTTACTTTACACAGTATGTAAAAATATATTAGAATAGGTACATCAAAATTGCTATGTGTTAAATCATATTCCAGTTAAATATCAGGGTAAGAGTCCACTACAAGGCTATATATCACACACCCCCTCGTTCCTGAACAGCCACACTACGGTCTTGACATGTGCTGCCCTCCTGTCCTGAAACTCCACCCAACCCCCCTTCAAGGATCTCCCTTTTAGGTTAGTGCTAGAAACTTAAGAGGCCACCTCCGCCAGGGCCTGCTCAGTGGGGGCTGATATCATGCCCTGGGGGGGGGGGGGTCAGAGGATGAGAAGCAGAGGAGATAGGGGGTATGACAGAATGCAACCCCCACGGCACCCTGAATGGGTGACACTATAATACTTAAGCTCATGCTAGCAGACACACTGGGGACCCTGCACCCCCCCCCAGCACTCACCATCTGTGAAGGGGGCTGCCGGGGACAAGATGCCCACCCCCCAGACACCTCGCCTCTCTGTCACTGTCTTACAGCATGACACTGCCACTGCAGATGCCACTTTCAACACCACAGCTACAGGGATCAATCTCCAAAGAGGGCTAATGCAGCACAACTTGCATGCTAATCCCACAATCCCATGCTTCTGAAACGGAAAGGATTCTCTGAGTTCCACAAATGGCTGAGACGATGCTACGAACCCCCAGCACTCTGAACTGTCAAACGCATGATTTGCAGACATAGGAGAAATCTGATAACAGTACAGAAAAACAGCCTTTGTATACGTGAGAGCGAAACATCTCAAAGGTTATTTCTGACAGAGCTGTGACCCTGTGCTGCAGTACAGAAACCCACAGCCGGCAAACTTCAAGGATCTGCCTATGCTAGAGGCTGGCACGATCTCCCCATGCAGCTCAACTGCGCACGTGCAGCCAGAGGATGAAAACTAGGAGAGGATCAAGCGGGGAGCATGGACGAGGAGATGCGGTTTGAGAACCACTAACAAGAAAAGGAGAATACATGCGATAATGCGAGGGAGGAGAAGAGATCAGAGCCAGGAGGTGAGAGGCGGAGTTGCTGCACTTACCCAGAAGATGAGGTTGAAGAGGAACATCATGTACTTCAAGCAGCAAAGGCAGCCCTGTGCCATGTCACACTTCTTGAACTCTAGGAGGAACACAAAGGACAGGTCCAGGTAAAACACCACGTACTTCCCACTCTTGGGTGACTTGTACTTGTCCCCAACCGTTGCGGTGCCAGTGGACCCTCCACGGGGGCCCGTTGTGCCGTAGAAGGCACCGGCAGTGAAGCCACGGCCCCCGAAGGGGCGGCCCTGGGCAGAGGCACGGGCAAAGTCAGAGTCGTGGCTGTCCAACGAGGGGCTGCGGTGGATGGCCGACTCCTCGCTACTCGACTTCTCCATGGCTGCTCTCACACTCCCACACTCTCATGTCTTGGAAAACAGTCCTTCTGTGAGATGTCAGTCCCGGCGTCAACTTGGCGTGTGGATAGGGGCAGAGTGGTCTCTGTCCCGGGTTGCTGGAAGGCGAACACATACGCTCACCCCAGGCTCGCCGTTCCACTGCCAGGTACTCGGGGTCTAGCCGTTCCTGCGGGGCTCATCTCCCGCTTACTCAGATCCTGCTCCCTGTGCTCCAGGTCCTCCTGGCTCCTTACTGTCCCAGATTCAGCTGCCTGCAGTGCTCATCCTCCTCCACTGAACTTTCCAGATTTCCTCTCACTCTCAGCGCCCCCCCTCGTTCCTGCTCTCCTCGGCTCTGCCTCTCAGCTGCAGCTCTGCTCCGTCGCTCCTATCACCGGCCTTGAGTGACAGGCATTACCAGCTGGAGCACAGCCCCTTTTCCTCTGCTTGCTTCCCCCTCCCACCTCTCTCTGCCTGTCCTCCTCCAGAAAGACCCCACCCCCTGGCCAATCAGAGTGCCCGTTGCCGGCCCCGGCTTCTCTTCCCTCTCCGGCAACGTGCCTTAACTGAGCTCACGGCTCCCCCCACAATCGCTGTAGGTGCTCCGCGCTTTCATGTAGCCCCCGCTTAGGCTTCGGCAAGCCAGAGGCTATCGAGGAATTAAAAAATCAGGAGTGTGGGATCCACTGAGCCCAGATAGGAACCGCTGTCAGCCACAGCGTGACTGGGAAGCTTTCAGTTGCTTAGCTGAACAGAGGCTGCCTGCAACACCATATTTAGCCTCTGACTTCACCATGGTCCTCTTGTAATGTCCCTAATGTAATTAACAGCTTTGGCCTGCTTTTAATGTGCTCTCGTTAGGATATTCCAGATGTTTCATAAATAGCCTGGGCACAGGGACGCGTAGTGCTGGCTAACGGGCTCCCAACACCTCAACTCTTCCTTCTAAGGAGCACGGCCGACCTGCCACCTTTCCCAGACTCTGGAATTATGGCACCATCTCAGTCATGGCAAGGAGATAGCAGCTAGCGCGTGGCGGGGAGTGGGGGTGGGGAGGGGGGGGACTCTCCCATGCGAGACAGAGGTCACCTGCTGACACTGGGGGCTCTCAGACAAACAGACATGGAAAATAACACACAGTCACAAACAGAAGGCCAGCACTCTTCTGGAGATGAGTGTTTATCCTATTACTGTTCTCATTTTCCAGAGATATTTAAGCTATTTGCCACATGCTTTCCAGGAAAGTTCAGTAATATCTTTAACAAATCAGAAACAGAGAGCGGACTCTGCTTGTTTGTTTTGCACGAGATGTCACGTTGTCAGACGCTGATGCTAATGTGTCAGTGGAGATGTTTATTAGGATCCAGACTTAGGATACATTAAGTCATTCATGAACAATCTTTCCCCTTTAGACCCTGGTGGAAACTTTTAATTCCCGACCACCTTATTTATTTACGTCATTCAAATGTTTTAGAAGTGTTTTGGGGGGTTCATGGGCTTAGCGGTCTGTCTTGGTCATCATCATCATCATCATCCTGGTAATAGACCAAGCTTGAGAGGACCCTGAGCCTACTTTCTGGGTAATGCTCACAACCAGCCATCTCCCCTTTCTTTTTTCAGTGCACAGATGCAGCCTGGGAAATGACAGAGATGCCACAGTAATGGACTCCTGTCACAGAGGGGAACCCCGACAGCAAAGCATATGGCAACATGGACCACCGGTGCATGATTTATTGACGCTAACCTCATCCCGATAGAGGAACTGATTCAGCCTCAAAGTGGACTGAGGCAGCTTGTTGATGTAATAATACATCCCTAACCTGCTGATGACTGAGAGGATTTGACACGATATGCTCACTGGCCATGTAGGGCTGGAGATACTGAGGCACTCAGCTTTGATTAGAATGAGCAATCCGCACGATAATGCAGGCTTGTGCACATCAGCTGTGCATATCAGCACCAATGCTCCATTCAGCATGGAGAGGCCGGAGTCCCAGCCACCTGCCTCGCCAAGTTACCTGCCTACACTCTAAGATGCTTTCACACAGCCTGGGTGCTCATAGGCAAACAGTTTTATTTTTATTTATTTTAAAGAGCAGTTTGGACATAGGCAGCCACCCTGACGGGTTAAGTCATGATGACCCTGCTGTCCTACCCTCACATCAGCTACATACAGGCACCCTGCTGTCCTACACCCTCACATCAGCCCCCCACATGCAACCCGCTGTCCTACACCCTCACATCAGCCCCCCACAAGCAACCTGCTGCCTTACACTCTCACATCAGCCCCCTACAGGTGCCCCGCTGTCCAATAAATGAAAGAATGAATGAATGTTGCATTTATATAGCACTTTTCATGACACCAAAGCTCATTACATAAGCAATAGGGAGTCACCGTAGCACCCACCTGGATGATGCGATAGTAGCCATTCTGCGCCAGTACGCTCACCACACATTAGCTGAGGTGGTGAAGGGGCAGGAGAGAATACATCAGTTAGATACAGGGGATGACTAGGTGGCCAGATTTTGATAAGGCCACAGTAGGCAATTTTAGTGCATCAACCATATACAGGCACCCTGCTGTCCTACATCCCTAAATCAGCCCCCTTCAGGAAACCCACTGTCCTACACCCTCACTTAGGCCGCCTACAGGTGCTCCACTGCCCAACACCCTCACATCAGCCATGTACAGGCACCCTGCTATCTTACACCTTCACATCAGTTCCCTACAGGGGCCCCACTGTCCTACACCCTCACATAGGCTCCCTACAGGTGCTCCACTGCCCAACACCCTCACATCAGCCATATACTAGAATCCAGCTGTCCTATACCCACACACCAGCCCTGTACAGGTGTTCCACTCCCCTTCATCCTCACACCAGCCTCCAACAGGCACTCCGCTGTCCTATGTCCTCACATTCCCCACAGAGAGGCACAATGCTCTCTATCGCTACCTTGTTCCCAGGCAAGGCAGTTTCCTCTTTGGTTAAGCACTAATACAAATCTTAAATTAACAGTTCCTGTTATCAGTCACTATAAGGTGTAAAATAATAATGCCTTTAATCCTGATGCTCAGGTATTGTACTTTTTTGCCATATTAATAGAATCCAATTCAGGTGTTCCTAGAGAAAGAGTGATAGTCAGCTATGTCACCACCTCTCACAGGGTGACTTGGGACTGAAAAACTTTACAGGGAGTTTAGTAATCAGAAAAGAAGAAATGGCTGTTGGACCTTTGAGAGAGCTCTATGATGGAATAATTTTGGACATCCAATGTGAAGTCTGAAAATCAAGCTGATTACAAATACTGGCTAAGACACTGCATCACATTATTAAGGATTGTACTTACAGTGCAGGGTAGGTGTTGTTAGCAGACAGCCTGCTGCCAGTCCACATTAGTGAATCTAAAACGGTTTAAGCAGGCAATGCTGATCAGCACTGACACAGTGTGTAGAGGTCACAGGTTGGGAGAGGCTTTTAGAGGCAGTTCCAAATTAAGTGCATGGATCATGTCCAGAAAAACAAATGCTGGCACCATTCAGGAAGCAAACTGAAAAAGACCAACTGCAGCATAGATAGAAGGAAGCAGAGAGTCAGAAAGATGCACTGTCTTGTCCAAAAAGATGAGGAAAGTCATGCCACTTCACTCTCATACAGACATCTCCAGACCTCTGGAATCTGCAGGAAACACAGCGACGTAATGACTCACCCGCCCAGTAGGAGGCAGTGTAGTGTGATTCCATAACCACAAGTGTGTTACCACAGTGGATTCATACTTGTTACGATTCGTCGACAGATCAGAGCCTCTGATCTGCTTAAATCGAAACCATGTTTACCCCAAGGATAACTTCAAAACGAGTGACAGAGGTAGACTCATCCAAAAAAAAATACCTGAAATAAACTCAATTTCATTCCAGGAGGCTGCAAGACTCAGAGCCCTCAGAAAATACACAAGAGACCTGCAGATACGAAAGCATCATGTCCTGACATCCGCGGCAGCGATCAGGACCTGCTTCTGACCAGCAAGTTTAAACAGCAGTGGGAGGCACTGTAAAGTAAATATGGCCTTAAATAACTGGCAGAAAATACCATCCACACTGATCACAATAGACTGATAAATGGTTGACAAGCCAGCCCATGGGCTTTTCATTTACAGGATTAAAAAGTATGAAAAGTATGAGGTTGAGAATCTTGGTAGAAATATTTCTAGAAAATAAACACTATTTTCCATGTGTGTGGCTGCTTTTTTGGTACCAGTTTCAGGCTGTACTTTGTACAGCTACCACTGTAAAGGGCAATTTTCTGCTGAAGGATGCAATGGAGACAGTAAACAACCAGATATTCCCCTTTTCTAAACATTTCTACTGTTTGTCCATGCACACCAGTAATCTCTGTTACTGTTAACCTTTATCAGCCATAGATAGAAATATACATTTTTATTAAACTTTTAATAATTAAACATTTAATTACCCGGAAGGAGCGGACGATCGGGACAGGACATTTTTTTTTTAACTTTACACATTGTTTGGATACATTTATTTTCTTACTTTACAAATTACTGTTTTGATAAATGTGCTTAGATGTGTTTAGTACAGTATATGCTCTTTTTGTTTTATCCGGTTCATTTTGTGTTTAAATGCTAAAGAAAACATATTTAGGTGTAATTTTTTTGGGGGCCGGGAACCAATTAATTGGTTTTCCATTATTTCTTATGGGGAAAATTCGATCAGAACTCAAACTTTGTAGGATTCGATCCGAATTTCTGAACAGATTAAGTTCAAGTTCTGAGGTACCACTGTACATTTAAATTCAACGAATCATTTGGGTATGTCATCTTTTTGTTCACTGAATTATACTTTTAGTGAATGCATTTTCATGTTTTTAGATAAAAAACTAAAAACCGCACCCAATACGCAGGTTTGTAAAATTTATGTATAACCCGCGGCCTATTGTTGGGGAAATACGGTAATTACAAAACTCATTGCTCAAATAATCGAGGAATTTATTTGATGAACACCAGTGTTTACAAACACCTAGTTTTTCTCCCCATTGCATTGACACCTAATAATAATTCAGTTTAGCACAACTGAAAAATTTGTGAACATCAGCTAAACACGTTTCGTTTTACGTCAATTTAATTATTCAAATTTCAAATTCATGCCATTCACTCAATAAAGAGCCCCAAAAAGCCAAATTCAGATCACAGCTGTGCCACAAACAAATAAGCAGAGTGTGTTTTGAGAACAAAGACTGAAAAACAGTCAGAAAACTGCCATCTGTGTAATGTCAAAATACAGTATTTCAGTTAATTTCTGATTCATTTCTGATTCCAGCTGCCCTGTACCTCACAGTTTTAAACATTTAACTAAGTGGGTATTGATGAATGAAATCTTGGTTAAGTGCTTTTCTTGACAGCAATTCCTTTTTAGGATGCTAGGAACCCAAAATCTCATGACTCTAGGTTCATAAGAGTTCTCACCTGCCGTAGTAAAGCATTAGTCATAAAATATAACTAAACATTTGCCTGGAGAGCACTAGTGTATAAATGTGAATATATCCTTCCCTGTGCGCTTAGAGAAGCAAAAGATGAAAAACTTCCAGATTTTTATTATTTTTTTCATCAGAGACAGAACACCTTTCCCCATACACTGTGGCAAAATGCAATGCAGAGACAACTCATAATACCATGTGTGGTTAAACTGTAGGTCAGCACTGTACATTGTGCCCTGTGTTGAAATTTTCCAGAACATTTATGTCATGTTGGCTTGTGGACCTATAGCAGGAGCTCACAGCCCTGCACCTCCATCCTCCTTATTTTCACGCTGCCTTCTATTCTTCAGATCCTAAGGCAGTTATGAGCCACCTCCTTATACCAGAGAGCAGAATGCCTCAGACCTAAACAGAGACTTCGGTGATGATGTCAAAATGTACATCTCCTTCACCTTCAAATATCACGTTGAAATACTCGAATGAACAACTGGTCTATAGGAGTTTTGTGAATGATTTTGTTTAGCTGTGTGTTTAATCACACGGCACAGCTTGTCATATATTTAGACCAATATGGTTGGCTGAGTAGACAACCTGGTCTCATTGAAACAGATACGAGCTCAGTTGGAGACCAACTGAGGTTCTTCATGACCTTCTGGACCATCGGCTGCAAGGGGCCTCCCTTGACCAGGCCAGCTGTCCTCACCCTGTCTAGAACATAATGACCACCATGCTTGTAGGGGGAGAGTAGCACAAGGCTCCTATTAGCCTGGGCCAGAACTGTCCCACCCATAGAGTACCCCCTTCCACTTTCAGCTAAGGTCCAATGAGTCCAGGTGGTGGTGGTGGAGGGGCCTTTATGCTATATGTGCTTTTTCTTCTGTTTAGTTAGTAAACCTCAAACAGGTTTTGAGTCACATTTTTACAACTATGAGTAATAAGGAGCTGAAGAATCCATGTTTGAAAATTTACATTACACCCCCTTCAAAATGTGTCTGCGTTCCTACATACAATGAAGCACATACAACCTTATGAAATATCAAGAGCTTCTCTTACCATCTTGATGCAAAATTCAAACTCAAAAATAAGTGCCCCTTGATAGGAATGAAACCACTGTAACAAGGGTTAGAGGAAAATTTTGGGGAAACAGAAGCATAAAATGCAGACAAATGCTCCTGTAGAAACAAACAGGACAACAAAATGAACGTTTGGTCTCCACAAGCATAAAGTAGCCCTTCTGGGACCATGAGATTCTGCTAAATCAGGTTGTAAAAAATACACAAAGGAAAAACACTCTGTGAGCAGTATTATCAAACAAGGTAAAGCAGATCCAGAAGCAGATAAATATGGACAAACTCCACAAGGAGGACACTGTAATAATAAGCTCATAGGCACTGTGATACATCACTCTCAGGGATTTTAATCATACTAAACAGCATGTAACAAAAAAACTAACACTGCAGCCACACCTATACAGCTCTACAGCTGCCTAGAGCTGCAGTTTATCTGATTCCTTATGTGTATGTGGGCCCAGTCACATCCAGGGTGTCCTCTGTCTTATGGCCAGTGCATCCTGACTTTCCATAATGGTGCATTGGCATTATGAATAAATGAATGGATGCTTGGATGGATGCATATATGTATGTAAATATTAAATGAATATATAGGTGGCTCCATTCAGAACACAGACTGGGCTGAAACTGCTATACCGTTTCAGAGCTCTGAAGGTTAATTTTGTGTGAAGATGCACGTCACCACTAAAGGGGTCAGGTGGCCAGCGTAAGGCACATTCTAAGTGCTTTTCTGGATCTCTGGGGCCAAGCAACACATTGACCAGCCACGAAGCATTGAGAGGTGTGTGTGGAACAAGCCTGGCTGTCTAACTCAGGTGGTCAGAGCAGGTCCAGTATGAAATTTCATGCAATTAAGGGCAGACCCTGTTACCCTGGCAGATGTTGACCACACGAATCAGGGGCAGCTGTGGAGAGTATTTATTGAGAATATGGTCACACGGGAATATGGCCAGATGGGAGAATGGTCACATGCACATGGGAGTGGGACAACAAACAGTGAACACAGAAATTAGGCATAGTGTAAAGTTAGAAAGCCCACCGCAGCATGAAAAAGTGGTGCTATTTTGGGTCAGCGGAACCTGCCTGAAGGACGCTGGGAGGACAGACGGAATGCTGTGGTCAGGTGCATTCCTGCTGCTGAGGTAATTTGGGTGTGGAGCCATTCCGGGTCCAGACAGAGTGTCTCCATGCCGGCATTCCGGCTAGAGCACAGGTGTGCAGTGACAACGCAACTGTCTGGGGAAGGGTGCTCCCCAGCTCAGATGACGCCACAGACACACCCCACCAATAAGTCCCCCCCCACCACCACTCACTAGTGGCACTATGGAGCACGGACGAGCTTAGAGCCTGGCTTGTCTCTGGAGACCATGGTTAAGGGTCGGGGGTGTGGCCCCCCATGAAGGGCAATTTACCAATCATTGTGTGCAAAGGCAAAGAACCACCCACATGTAGTGCATGGCTTGGAGTACATTAACCTGCTTATACCACAATTACTACACATTTGACTTACAGGTTTGTACCTAAAGACATTATTTTCATGTTTACAGTTTGAAAATGCATTTATTACTTATTTTCTTACACAATTCCATATACAGTGGTACCTTAGAACTCGAACTTAATCCGTTCAGAACTCCGGATTGAATCCTAAAAAGTTTGGGTTCTGTTCGAATTTTCCTCATAAGAAATAATGGAAAACCATGGTTCCCGGGCCCAAAAAATTACACCTAAATATGTTTTCTTTACCATTTAAACACAAAATGAACCGGATAAAACAAGAAGAGCATATACTGTACTAAACACATCTAAGGACATTTATCAAAACAGTAATTTATAA